>NC_056732.1:396002569-396302569 GCF_019279795.1 Protopterus annectens | reverse complement strand
CCCCAAAAAGGTAGCAATATTCTAAATATTTATAAATATGCATACATGCATCATATAAACTTTACCTTCATCTACAAGCAAATACACCACATAGGTTGTAGAAGATAGAGAAGGAAAGATAGACTGTAGAATGACAGGGGGATGGGCGGGAGGGAAACCTGGACTGCAATAGTGAATAGACTCGAACATCTACACTTATGGTAAGTGTACACAACTGTACTATGTTCTTCGTGTTTCACTGTTGCAGTCATTACATTTGGGTAGAATCCCAAAGCTATGGTTGGGAGGCTGGAGCTAAATAGCATTAGGTGAGGCTATAAGGCCCTGCAGCACTGCAGTGGCAAAGCCTGCCCTGGACTTAGAGTAGAGAGGCAAATGGTAATGCTTTGTAAAGGTGTGAACAGAACTCCACGTAGCAGCCTCTAGAATGTCCTTGGTTGGTACTCCTCTGAGAAAGGCTGCTGAAGTAGCTGCAGCTCTGGTGGAATGAGACCTAATGCCCTTGGGCACAGGTTTGCCATGGTGTAAGTAGCAGAAATGGATGCAATGGCTTATCCACTTTGAAATTGTCTGCTTTGAAATGGCCTTTCCTTCTGATCCTGCAGCAAATGACACTAGTAATTGCTCGTTTTTTCTTAGAGCTTTAGTCCTGCTCAAGTAGAATCTTAGCTGTCTGTGTACATCCAAGGAATGCAGAATTCTCTCCCCTTTGTTCTGTGGATTTGGATAAAAAGTTGGCAGATGAATTGTTTGGTTAAGAGCCACACTGGAAATGACCTTAGGCATAAAAGTAGGATTTGTCCTCAGAGACACTCTGTCTGGGTAAAATATGATAAAAGGCTCTACAGCCATGAGGGCCTGCAGCTCTGAAACTCTTCTTGCTGAAGTAATTGCTAGTAGCAGAGCTGTCTTCCATGATAAGAACTTTATATCAGCAGTAGCAGCTGGTTCAAATAGAGGCAGGGTGAACTTTTCCAACACATAATTGAGGTCCCATGCAGGCAATGGCGAACTTCCAGGAGACCTTAAATTTTTGGCTCCTCTAAGATACTGCTTTAGTAAAGGATGAGAAAAGATTGGTGGCTCTGTATTGTAATGAGCCAAAATGGCAGAGGAATGGATTTTGATTGATGAGAAAGATAGGCCTTTGTCCAGCATCTCAGTTAAGTATTGTAATATCTGAGGAATATGCGGTTCTGCTGTATCAGTTCCTTGTGCTTGATTCCAAGCACAGAATCTCTTTCATTTGTCAGCATAAGATTTTCTAGTACTAGGCCTTCTGGCTTCCAAAATGACATCCATCACAGCTTTACTGAGAGGTGTCGTCTGTATGATTACTGGATTAGCCATGCTGCCAGGTTCAGAGTCTGTAGTTGATTGTGCAGGATCTGATTGTTTTGCTGGGAAAGTAGTTGTGGTTTTAGAGGCAAGGCCCAAGCTGGGTAGTGAGACAAGTTCCTTAGGATTGGGTACCAGTATTGGCGGGGCCAGTCCGGGGCAATTAATATCATTTTTGGCTTCTCTTGTCTGACTTTTAGGAGGACCTTGGGTAGAAGAGGCAGAGGAGGAAAGGCGTAAACTGATAGGTTTTTCCAACTGAAGGATAGGGCGTCCACTTTTAATGCATGTCTGTGATAAGTCCTTGTGCAGAATCTTTTCGGTTGATAATTTTGAGGAGAGGCAAATAGGTCTATGTCTGGGCTCCCCCATTTTTCTGCTATCATGCTGAAGACTTGTGGATTTAGTTTCCACTCGTGAGGATCCATAAGGTTTCTGCTTAAATCGTCTGCCAGAGTGTTTAGTTTTCCTGGCAGGAATTGAGCTTGAAGATTTATTTGGTAGGTCAAAGCTGTGTCCCACAGTGCCATGGCTAGTCTGCAAAGGGGGTATGAGTGTGTGCCCCCTTGCTTGTTTATATACCACATGACTGTGGTGTTGTCAGTCTTTATCAGTAGTTGTCCTGGATGAAGTAAGTCCTTGAAGGCTGTTAGGGCATTTAGAACAGCTAGCATCTCTTTCTGGTTGATATGTAGATGCATTTGATTTGGTGCCCATATGCCCTGAATGCATCTTCCTGCCATGTGGGCCCCCCAGACATAATCTGATGCATCTGTTGTTAAGGTTTGACTGGCAGGGGTAGAGTGAAGGGCCGTCCCATGTTTTGGTGACAGGCCTTTGCCCACCATAGAAACTCCTGTTGTAGGCAGGGGATAAGAAGAATCATTGTTTCCAGATTGTGTGAATGTTGACTCCATAAACTTTTTAGGTACCATTGAAATTTCCTCATATGCAGTCTTGCATATGGAATTAGTAGGATGCAGGATGCCATGGAGCCCAGAGCCTGCAGAATTTGTCTTGCAAAAGATTGGGTTTTTGTTGCCATCAGTTTGAAGTAAGTAGTCAGTTGCCTTTGTTTGTCTGGCGTGAGGTAAGCCTTCTGGGCAGTTGTATGCAAGCTTGCACCCAGAAATGTTATATTTTGAGAGGGTACCAGTTGTGATTTATTTTCGTTTATTGTGTACCCTAGGCATGTTAGAAGCCTTTTGACAAACCCCAGGTGTCGTAGAAGAGTGTCCTTGTTCTCTGCTTGAATGAGACAGTCGTCCAAGTAAGGATATATTTGAATACTTCTTTGCCTGCAAAATGCAATTACTGGTGCCAGGCACTTTGTAAAGACCCTGGGCGCAGTAGATAAGCCAAAGGGCAGTGCAGAGAAAAGGTAATGCATTAAGCCAGCCTTGAATTTGAGGTATTGTCTGCACGACTGTTTTATTGGGACATGCAGGTATGCCTCTTTTATGTCTAAAGTCACCAGCCAAGCATTCTTGCCCAGCATGGGCAGAGGCTGTTGCAAGGTGAGCATTCTGAATTTTGGAATGTCCAGGTATGTGTTCAAAATCGATGTCCAGTATCGGCTGCCAGGCCTTGTCCTTTCTGGGTACCAAGAACAGTCTTGAGTAAAAACCTTGTCCTTTTTCCTGTTCTGGTACTGTCTGAATGGCCCCCATATCCATGAGGGACGTAACCTGTTTCTGTGCCTCTGCCCATTGGTTTTTTGGCAGATCTGGCCAACCATTTGTAATTGGCAGAGTGTGGAAATGGAATCTGTATCCCTGTGATATGATGTTTAGTACCCACTTGTCCTGGGTTATTAACTGCCAGTTTTGAGCAAAAAGTGCTAATTTTCCCCCTATGGGTGCTGCCAAAAGATAAGTGCTTGGTGTAGGCAGAGGGAAGTCATTGGGATTGCTTTCTGTAGGTTTGCGCTTTATCTCCTCCAGATTTGGAGGTGGATGCGCCCCATTTCTTTGACTTGTATGAGTCTTGAGCCTGGTACCTGGAACCCTTTGGGCGTCTGGATTTGCCCCATTGAGCTCTGTCTGACACAGGAAAGGACCATTTTTTTGTAGGCCAGTGTCTACTGAATCTAGGTGGCTGCACTTGTAAGAAATCTTTAACAGTTTGCATAGACTTAGCTTTGTCTTCCATTTTCTTTAAAACCTCTTCTGCCTTAATACCAAACAGAGAATCATGCTGTAAAGGTGCATCTAGCAATTTAGCTTTAACATGATCAGGCAAATTTTGTTCCTTTAATCAGGCATGCCTCCTAATCATAGATCCAGTAACTGCGACCCTGCAGGAGGCCTCTAAAGAATCAAAACCACATTGCAAAGTATGCTTTCCAACTTGTTCAGCTGCATGCAATAATTCCTGCAATTCCTTATTTTCTGCACATTCTGAAATCAACATAATTTTCTGTTTCAGCAATCCCATAACATGTTGTTGGTACTTAAGCATATGAAATTGACAGTTTAAGGCCCTGATTGCCAAGGTTGCAGATGTATAAACCTTTCTCCCCCATCTGTCCAGTGCCCCTGAATCTCTGTCAGAGGGGGTAGGTTTTTTTGCTGTTGAGGCCTTAACTCCCTTTGGACCCTGTGAAATAGTTTCAGGATCAGCAGCAGGGTTTCTAAATAAAAATTTATTAGAGTCAGGGACCCTGTAATACCTGTCAGGCTTACTGGGAGCCGGAGGTAAGGAGTCAGGGGTCAGGCTTGTCTCCGAAAACACATCATCCACACGGTCTAAAACACGGGGAATGGCTAAAGGCTTGTGCTGAGGGAGAAGAAGGAAATCCCTGAGCCTCTTTTTTGATTCTGAGAAGTCTTGACTCTCCCAGTGAAAATGCTCCCTCAAAGTAAGCAAGGTTTCTCCAAATGAATAATCCTCAGGAGGAGATGCAGATGGAATAGACTCCTCAGCATCAGAATCCTCATAAGGAGGTAAAGATAATTTCTGATCAGAAGAGGAATCAGAAGAAATAGAAACCTTATCTGAAGATTCATAGTCAGTGTCTTGCCTAGGCCTCTTATCTGGAGGGGGATGGGTACCCCTGATCAAGGTAATAAGGTCTTCAGCCATTTTGTTCATCTGTTTTTTAGGCATAGAGGCCTATGCATGTGGCTCAGGCGTGTTTTTTTTAGTTTTAGAAGGTGTCTTTGCTTTAGGTTTTGCAGCTTTCGTGGGTTTGATGTAGAAATGTTGAGGTGTGAATGCACCCTCAGAAGCTGGTGCCTGCTCAGCGGCTCTGGACTCATCCGAGGGAGATACATCCGTCGGTCCAATACCTTGAGTATCTTGCGGCATGCCGGACTTCACATGGGTGTCGGTAGAGGCCTGCGACTCGAAGTTAGCGGGTATCAGGGGCTGCGAAAGCGCCACACTGAGTACCGGCAAACCGGCGACTGGCTTAGGAGAAGCTTCGTCATCGGTTTTGGATCTTGACTGCCTTTCTCTGTCCTTTTCTTTGCGTTTTTTATATACTCCGGTAGTCGGATTGCTATCCAACGACATTTCTGGGTAGTTAAATCTGTTTCCAAAATACTTAGATGCAAAAATATACTGACGTTTAATAGTGTGTTGGTTAAATCTAGCACAAAACCGACAGCCAGGCACTTTGTGATCAGGGCCTAGGCAAGGAATACAGTATAAATGGAAATCCTTATGAGGTATTTGCTTCCCACAAGTAATACAATTATTAACTTTTTCTGACATCGGTAAAAAGCAAGAAAAAGTTTCCCCAACGGGGTACTTAGCTTTAGTGAAGACTTCGGTTCTGAAACTCAAACTTGAATATTTCAGTAGTCGGCCGACCGGCACGTGCAAAATGCTTCTGCTTCGGGTACCGCGTGGCAAGAAAGACTAATGAAAATGGCATTGGCTGCATGTTTTATACCCCTGACGACCTGACATCATGGAAGAGAAGACAGCAACCAACGCAGGACCCAAGACTTTGGAATTCAGGCCGACTGAGGGCAACCTGCCAGCAGATTACCCAAATGTAATGACTGCAACAGTGAAACACGAAGAACATCTACTGAAGAAGTTAGTATTTAAACAATAAAGGCCTGGGTTAGTGCTTGGCTTACGAGTTTAATGTCTCTGTTAAATTTGTGGAAGTAGAAAGACTTCTTTTCTAAGCTATGGATTCCTGTCCTCTCTTTAGGATGTCAGGTATCATGGCCTGGACAAGATTTTTTTCCCTGCATCCTTTGTGCTTTCAAAGGTACATACTTTATAATTTTATAGACTACTTCTGGTTTCCTACGAATCCAAATAATGTCTCATCCTCCCCACTGATATCTTTATAAGACTAAACGCAAAAAAAAAAAAAAAAAAAAAATGTAAGACTTAAAATTACCATTATACCACTTTTCCAAAGAAAGGCTCTTATATAAAATGACACTAGAAAATCCAAAAGACAAGAATATTGATTTTCAATACTTTACATTGTAATAGGAAAATATACATATACAAATTAAACCACTTACACTCCTTCACTGCTAACTCAAATTTTAAGAAAATACAAAAAGGTCAAATAATAAACTTCAAACAAGACAATGTGCCAAATTATTCATTAAACAAGAACGTATGGAGAATGGATTTTTTTCTTTACAGTTTACCTAAAATTAATCGTACAGTCTTTCTTCCATTCAACACAGATATGGTGGGAAGTCTTGAAGTATCTAGAGGAAATGCTTTAATGGGACTGATACACACCTTTGCATCTGCAGCTATAACAAGACACTTCCCAAATATTTCATTGCTCCCTTTTTATAGGCTATTAATGGTAATGTGGTTTAACTTAAGTAGCCTGTCCTACCTTCAGGCACACCATTTATTCAGAAGAAGGCAGAAAAACATACACCAGTTTAAGCCACTACCATGTTTAGTGGTACAACTGAAATGGCATGATTTTTTTTCAGTCCCTTCATTGTTGGAACCTAGTAAGATGTAATGACTAGAGAACAAAAGTTAAAAAGTAGTTATCAGACCACTTGTTTTCAGAGTTTGCACTTAATTAAACCTTTTATTTAATTTTGCCTAAAGAAGTGAGAGCCACAAACCATTAGACTAGGAAGAATGAAAAACAGACACTGCTTCAATGACTGGAATGTGCAGTTAAAACTGTACAGCATACATAGTAGAAAAAAACAATGTGTTTATTAAACAGTCTTATTATACAAAAATGACAGCTCCATAAACAGAGCCTAGACAACAGTACAGAAATACCAGGAGACTGTTTATTTTTGCTATTCTTAGAACACAATCTGTCCTTGAAAATTATGCACTCTTGAGAACCAAAATCTCAAAACTAAACAACTTTAGCCCCAATTTTCAATGTCAGACATCTAATGGATATCTCTCCATGAGCTCTGTAGAAGGATTTGGGACATTCCCTTTATGGTAACTCTCTATAGCTCACTAGTCTTTTAAAGGTCAACTCTATCCTCACTTCCCCATTATCTCATGCAATATATTTTCCATACATTAATACAGTTATTTTGCTGCTCCAAGAAAGGTCAGCAAGTTCAGAAGCATCAGTTCCATGAAAACCAGATGAGACACCAGGAAGCCTAATATCTACAATTAAAAATACTCTGGTACACCCAGTTAAGGATATTCTCTCAACATAATTAAGTCTAGCTACATCTTTGACATCGGAAAGCAGTGCATTGTGGTCCCCATCCACAATGGAGGTCCTTCCACAAACCCCTGTTATAACAATCCTATCAGCCCACAAGCATAACTTATAAGGTGACTGACAGAATCATCATGAAACTTATTTGGACAGACACAGAAAAATTTCTCTATGATGTAACCAATTATGGTTTGATAGAGGTAGATCATGTATCTGTGAACTCATACATTTTTTGACAGTCTAACCATTACTCTGGACAAAGACTTACCTGTCCAAGCAACTGACCTTGATCTGGTTAAAGCATCATTACCTTGATCTGGCTAAAATACTCAATGATATATCCCATGACAGAATAATTTATTAGATGCACGGATCTGTAGATAAAGAAAGACATAATAACTTGGGTTTACAACTGGCCATACGGTCATATCCAACAGGTAAGAAAAGGAGGACACCTATTCTCGTTATCCCAATCATCAATGGAACTCTTCAAGGCTCTGTACTTGAGTCACTCCTTTTTGACATCTGTTTTTCAGATGGCAAAATTGAGTCCAGCATCTGACTTACCATATATGCAGATGACTGCAAATTTGAGCATTGTCCTTAGCCCTGCTAACATTGCTTCACTTAAAAGAGCAGTTAACATTACACACAAATGATGCAGTGGAAATTACCCAGCATTCAATGCCAAGAAGTACAGCATGCTGGCATACGGACAAAACCTCTTGTGAGCTTTAATAACTATAGTTGGGCAGTGATGAAAAGTTAACAGAACAGGGGAGTCCTTGTAGACGATGAATTTTATCTGATACCTATATAACTACTGTTAGCTGCCCAACTGATCCTGAGGGGGTCGACAACCATGCCAGAGATGTAACTGTTCCCATCTACTCAGCTCTTATCAGACCAATTATGCAATGTTGCACTATGTTCGTAATCTACTCATATATTATCTGATGTAGCTTAATAGACACAAAGATTCCATAAAAAAGGAATCAAAGGACTTCATGACATTTCCAACAGGAAAAGAGTGCAGCCATTTTTCTCTCTTTTCTTTACCTCGTTGTCATTTTAGAGGAGATCTATGCCTGACATGTGGAGCATTAAAAGACTCCATTACTACCTGAAACCTTTTACTTGGAATACCTCTCCTGGTGACGGAACGTAAGAGGATGTTCATCCTCAGTAAAAAATAATATTACCTAAATCTGAAACATGACAACTTCATATCTCAGACTTCCACACCTAAGGAATAACCTCCACCATGCAATTAAACTCAGCTAAACAGTTCATATCTTTAAGAAGGAAATGAATGACTACTTGGGTTCTCAGCAGTTCTTACACGGTATATGGGTCACCATATTACTCAATGGCCAATGAGCTTGTTTGCTAAATTTATGAACGTACGCAGTAACAATGTACCGAATGCTTCGTAATTTGTCTGCTTCCCATCAGAAGGAATGTCAGACAGAATACCTTACCATATTTAGGCAACAGAAATGTTGTGTCATTTTGTGCAGCAGTTTGTCTCAACCTGCATGGTATATGAGTCATTGAGACAGACTGGATGTTAGAAAGCTGATGAAAGTCTGCTATGTAAACTGTTTTTTTTTTTTTAGTTTATTAAATTCACATACAGGTAGTGGTGCTGCGGCAGCGTTGTCGCCTCACAGCAAGACGCTGTCCGGTTCGATTCTCAGCTAGAGCGTCTTCTGCGTGGAGACATGCTTGAATGGGCGTGCCTTCGTTGAAGGTTGTGCATCAGAGCTGGTAACTCGGCACGTAAAAATCAACTACCAATCATTAGCGGACTGGAGTTCCACTGTGGCGACCCCTAACCGGGAAAAGCCGAAAGACACAACAACATACATTGAGTAACAACATGGGCACTCGATCAATAAGAGAAAAGTAGACAAACCATTACAAACAGTTTTCTTTTTCATGCTTTATATATGTGTATATACATATTTTTTTTCTTTAACAACTATCACCATTTCCAACATGACCTAAATTTTCAAGTCCTGCCTTCCTTGAAATTTCATTCTTCCTCATGGTCATTACTCTGCGTGTATTATTTTTACAAATTCCATTCATTTCTGTGTAGTTTTCTCCTTTCCTTTTCTAAAGATCCCATGTCCAACTCTTTTATCTCCTTTACAACATTCAATACTTCATTTACTGTTGGTTTTGACTTTGATTTTCTGCTAATGGCTTTTTTGGCAGCCAACGGAATAAAACTTAGTAAAGCTTTACAATGTTTAGGTAAATCAAATTCCATATCCCAACTCAAAATAATCCTGTGCTAATTTTCTCCAATAAATTCCTGACCCCTCTTGTCTATTGACTATGCCCTATTTGCAGTCATTCATATTAGTAAAAATCTCCTTCCTCCATTCCTGTGTTAGCCTAGTTCTTAAAATATTTTCTGCTACTTTATAAATATACTACTTTACATGGTTGTTATTATTCTCCTTAAAATAATTTTCACTAAGCTTACATTCATGGTTATTTTATTGCTGTAATGCCTCACTGTGTGGTTGCTCTATAATCACTTTATGGCTTGCAATAATTTTTCTTTTTTTTTCTTAAATTTTTTATTGTGTAATTCTCTGTTGAATGCCTTGTGACCTTCCAAATCATGTAAGGGATTCCACTGAGGCTGACAGTTCAGTGCATAAAAGCAATTCTGATGACTGGTGTGTATTTCTAGTGACTGCAGTGATGTCCAATTTGTTGGATTAATTTTTGATGCTACAGTTCTAAATCCTTACAAGGATGCTCCTTATGTAAGTTTAGATGACAGCAGTGTTGATGTTGATGATGAGGCTATGTGGCTCTCTCCATATTGTACTGAAAGGTATTTATAGGTTTATAGGTTAGTATTAAGCTAACTGCTCTTGCGAGCCATTTTAAGCCTAGCCAATTATTCCTTGTGTGACTCAAACCCTGCACCTTGCATTTGTAAGGCAAACACCTTAACCATTAGGCCACCCTCCCAACCCCAAAAATACCAGTAGTCCAAGGTCTTGAACCCAGGACTTTCTACAGTAAAGTCAGAGAACATACCACTCTACCATCAAAGTTATGGTATCATGGCAGACATATTTTAGAAATTATGAATATTATGGTGTCTGCCATGATATCATGAATTTCTTTTCCTGCTCATTACTAAACGTAATACATCCATCTCTCTCTCTATCAATATATATATATATATATATATATATATATATATATATATATATATATACACACTATATATACATACATATACAATATATATATATATATATATATATATATATATATATATATATATATTGAGAGAGAGAGACAGAAAGACATACGTCCATATATAAGTTGCTCTTGGGCAAAGCAGTCAACTATGGTGGATTATTTAAATACATCTATATGTAATGCAAACTTTTTTTTACCTTTGATGACAGGTATGTAGTGCAATTTAGGAGGGAACAAAGGCTTATTCCTGAAACTGTTTGGAGGATGATAGACAGAGAATGGAATAATTATGTTGCTGGGAATAGAAAAGAGAGATAGACTGTGATGTGTGCTTGGGAGTCATGCATAAAGTATGCAGCACCATAGTGTTAATGTTCGGCACGTGTTTATGAAAATGTAGTTAAGGACATTATGCAATATTTTGGATGGTTGAGAGGTACACATAGCACAACTAACATTGTATCTTGGCTTTGATGTCTGAAAATAATACACAAATAAATAACTATTCCAACAGAAACAAAATAGACAGCACTATTTTTTAAAAATGAACTGCAGCAAGCATGAGGTTGCCAGCAGTACAACACAGATGCAACCTATTCGACCATCACTCAAAATTAAAGGTAACTCTTATTTTTACGACTCTGCCTTTTGCATGTTATGTTTGACTTTTATTACATGTTTGCGTACTTCATCTTCCTCTACATGTTATTGTTTTTATGCTTAAATATTGTGCAATTCTGTTAACCACTGTTATTCTCTTTTGTAAATACACATTGAATATTGCACTGTCTTATGTAACCACTGTAACTCGATTAGCAATTGCATTCAGTGTAACAGAGCTTTCCTCCACGTCTTATTTTACCACTGCAACTTTATACTAACTGTATCTGTGTAATTGGAGCTTTTCTCCCCAAGCCTCTGTTGAAAATGGGCCATTGACCCAGTTGGACTTTCCCTGTAAAAAAAGTAAAATAAATAGATAGATAGATAAATAAATAAACTAATAAACTCCTTGAAAAGCAGAGCCCTCTAAAACAGTAAAACACCTAGTGCAATACTGATTAGATTACAAAACTGAATGTAAATGCATTTACATATTTTTTCATGGATTTCAACTATGACAGGATAAAAACAGAGCAAGTCACTGTAAAAAGCATGCCACACTCCAATATTTCCAGCACTAGACAATCAATGTTTACCTAACATGATGTCATGCCAGCGGGGTTAAGGTTTCACAAAAAATAAGTTTCAGCACTCCAAAAGAAGCTCTGCCTTGACAGTTTCAGCTAGGAAATAAATAATTCCATCAAAGAAAACTCACATAACAGCTACCACAATGGTAAGTAATATTGTAATGCATGCAAAATGAAACTGGCACATTTTAAGTGTGACAGATCACTTTACCACTTTGACAGCATATATCCAAAATCCTACTATCTCCTTATTTTGTGACCCCCCCCCCCGCCCGCTCCATTTTAACATGATTTCTTTCTACTTTGATTTGTAACCTTCTGTTTGTGTTATGCACATGCGCCTTAACTGTGTAACTCTTAAGTATCATTTCATATCTGGTAATCTTAAACCATCTTACTAAATTGGGAGGAAAAACTTACCCAATTTAACTCTTTGCCTTCTTTTCCTCCCAAATAAATTCCTTCGTGCCTTATTAATTATGATCCACAACTTCTCCTCTAACTGGACTAGAACTGTTTTTCACTGTTTGCATCTTTCCATCCATATCCATAGTCAACAGATTCCAACTTCTCAATTTTTCTATCATATGTTTAGTCTCTTCTCACATATCCTTATCTGCCATTACAGAGCCCTTTTTAATCCATTCACCTGAATACTTCATCTTATCATGTCCCATAAATAAGGGTATTTCTGAACCAATTCATGTGTAGGTACATAGTTTTCTGAAATAGCCTTTGTTTTCTCTTCATTTATTTTTCATCTTGAAAAAAAAAAAACTCCCACAAAATATTTTCCTGGATTTATCAATTTTAAAAAAATATCATCTGCAAATACAGCTAGATGTTTCATTACCATACCAGATATATCTCTAAATTTGTGATTCCTTGTTTTCTTTGCTAATGGTTCCAAGTACAAAGCAAACAAAGGGGAAATAGGGCATCCCTACCTGATTCCTCTGTTAAAAGTAGCTTGTCAGAGAGGAAACCTCCCACCTTAATTCTTGATCTGACCCTTCAAATACTTGTATAATTAACTCTGTTAATCTGTCAGGGAACACAAATGCTACCATTGCCCTACTCAAAGTCCTAACTGATTCTACTGAATGTCTTCTTTGTATCAAGACCCATCAATAACAGCAGCATCTTCTTACACTCTGCTTCCCTCTGGATATCACTGTTCTATTAATGTTGTCAAATATTTGTCTCCCCTCCATAAAACCACATTGATCCATCTCTATCAGTTTTGGCAACACCTTAGGCAGTCTCTCTTGTTAAGTACAGGCATAAACACGTTATAATCAAAACTGCAATCAGTCTATATGAAGCTGGGGTCTGAAGGGTGTTTATTCTCATTAGGTAGTAGAGCCACCACAGTTTTCTTGCAAGATGCTGGTACTAATCCATCTTTTTAAACATTGTTAAACAAATCTTTCCAGATTTTTATCACTTTCGTTACTCCTAACTTCTAAACTTAAACAGAAATATCATTGGTTCCTGGAGATGCTCCAGTTGCTTGATTACACATCACCATTTTTATCCCATCACCTCCTATCTTGGGTTATTAATTCTTAAGCCTCGTCTTCCTCTAACCTTGAAAATGTTAAGTGTTCAACAAATATTCACAGTTGTGCCTTTTCTTGGTTTACCATTCTTCTGCTTTATACAGATTTTCACAAAATTTCCAAAAATCTCCAATACCTCTACACAGAGTCTCTTGTTATTTTTCTTGTAACAGGCTCCCTAAGTTTCTCAACACCCCTTTCTACTGTCCTAACTTTTTTGTGCCCTGGGCTCATCAAAAATACTTGCTTAACAGCAACCTTTCTAAACTCATGCATATTATTAAAATACTCCCTTATTTTCCCTTTAGTACTCAGCAGTTAGTCCTTTTTGTTCTGTAAAATTCTCCTTCATCTGCAATACTTTAATCTTTGATAGTCCCTCTAAATAATTCATATTTCTTCTTTATCATAAATTTTTCCCTTATTTCCACTATACTTTTAAATTCAATTTTCATTTTATCCTACTCCCTAGCTATCCTTTTTGAAGATATTTGCACCTTGCCTTGTCACAAAGGGGATACTGCCAGCACAGCTATCTGGAATTTTGTAAATAATCATATGTCATTTGTGAATATCAACATGATTTATATAAGATGCTTGTGTTACAAATGGATTAGATCTATATGTCATGTGTATACCAAACTGCTGGTACATAAGTTTTTGCATAGTTCTGTTTGAAATGCAACTACAGTGTGCCCCACTGGAATAGAACAGAAATGTACATGCACTATTGTAACTGATTAAATGTATATATTTTAACAGTGGGAACTGGAACACAGGAGGTTAACTTTAGAAAACAGCTGAAATTAAATTACTTTATGGTTACACAATAAAATATGGTATCTTTCAGTTTTCACTGCAACTACAGACAGAGTCTGTGCTGAGAAGCCTTCTGTATTGTCTTTGTAATTAATTAATTACTACCTCTAAAAGTATGAAGGAATGCAATTGTTTTATGACTTCCAGCATCTGCCAAAGATCTGAGGTCAATGTGTTTTCACAGGTAGATGCTAAATACTGCCACCTTCCAGCAGTGGGGATTCCACCTGGGATAGAGTCAAATGACAAGAAATGATGTCATTCTGCAAGCTATCCCAGCAGTAATATTTGAGATATTAATTTCAGAACTCTCTGAAAGAGACAGTGCATTCTGCATTCTGTCTTAGACCTGAAAACAACTACAAGAACCGTTCACCACATCTGCCTTGCCTAATGAAGTAAGTTTCTAGGGAACAGTATAATTCTCTTAGATACAGTCAGGAATATAGTGAAGCTTAATTTATTTTTCTTCATTTGAGACTGTCCTGCAATGTTATTTTAAATAATTCCTGTGGTTTTGAACTCTGATGTCACTGTGAATATATATTTAGTATTGTCTTGTACTTTTAGTATTTAATATTAAATATATTTAAACCTTTCACTGTGGCTGATCTGTCTAGAGATATTTAAGTTTTGACAGTACTTACATATTTACTTGGTGACACTGTGTGGGCCACTCCTAATAGCCTTGCTCTTGGTCAAATTACCATTTGTATTAATATTAACATTACACAGTAAGATTGGACACCCTTTGTTAAGGGTCTTAAAGTAGCTGATAAGGACTTGGCTGGTGGCAGTGACAATTACCTTGTCAACTGGGCAAAAGGGGGCAAAGCTAGTAAACCTGTGCCTTATTTTCCCAGGTGTGTGTGTGTGTGTGTGTGTGTGTGTGTGTGTGTGTGTGTGTAAATCAAACCTCAAGGAGTGTGTGTGTGTGTCAGCTACTTGGGCAGGGACACGAAGCAATGGTTGGACAGAGAGGGTTCTGGAGGTCTTGGCATGGCCACTCAGCTAAGATCTCAACTCTATAGCTGTGCCAGTGGGGAGTCTTAATGGGGATCGGGAGAAAGAGGGAGACACCAGCCCTGGACTGACTGTGGTCTCTGTGTGAGATGCAGAGAGCTGCATCTGGAAATACTGTGTGTGTACCTGTTATCCTCCCAGTGTATGCCCCCCACTGTTGCCAGTGGTGAGAATTGAGGCTCTTTGATTACTGGTCCAGTGGTGGGTCTAATATGCCTAATAACTCTTGAATTACTTCCACTACCATTCCTTAAGTTCCTCTCTTTTTACCAAATAATTAGGAATACAGCAATGTCACATTTTTACTTGATTACTTTGACTCTTTGTCTTTAATGGTACATGATCAAAATAGTTACTGGATGTGTTTCAGAGATTTCCATTAAATAGTCATGCTCCTGTGGAAGATGATTTTAATCCAGTCTAACCCAGTAATTACGTCAAAAGAAATAATATGTACATTTTGTCTTGATTATTGCTAGTTGGTTCATATTCATCCACCTGTAATACCCTTTTTCCTATTTTTGCACATGACATTAGAGTCACATCAGCTGTGACAGCCATCTGGAGCCAGTGTTCACACCACTGGTCACTAGCCCATCTTCTAAAATATTCTCATATATTTCTTCAGAAACGTACCCTTTTTTATTATATTTTCCCTTCCAGTTCCCCTCTGAAATACACTCACTATTTCAACTCAGGTTCTAGTCCCACCCATCAATATTCACTGCAGAAAGTTAATTATCACTTCCATAATTCTCTTAAGCGCCTTAACAGTAGTTTTTGGTGGAATGTAAATACATAAATATTGGGAATTAATATGGCAATTACACCATAATGCGAGTCTACCCCCAGGACTTAATGGACACCTGTCGCTATGTCCAGTTTTGAAAATGCATGCAGCCACGCTATAACAACATTTTTTTTTTTGCACAGTAATGTTTTTATAGTAAAAAAACAATATTTTGACTCACAAGTTGAAGAGAGGAACATTGCCAGTAAAATTCAATGATGCACTTTATGTATTTTACCTAAAGTTTTTAAAATGTAACAGGCTTTGTTTTAGAAAACAATTTCAAAGTATTAATTTTAATTGGAGGGTGTTGTCATTTTAATAAGTTGATAAGTGCGAGAAAATTTGTTTTATTGGGATTTACTTAATTTTAATAGGAAGTGATGTAACAAAATGTACTTGCATTTCCTGTCAGTGAGATTTAAAAATGAACTGTTTAGTGTACTGAATCAGTCTGATGAAGTCTTTAATGAAGATGAAAGCACTCAGTAAATTCTGTGTTTCGTAACATTAATGCAATTGTGCTGGTTTGGAATCCTTCTGTGAACCATTTCCGAAGAGTTTTTGTGGTTATTAGTTTCTCCTTCACTTCGGTTCCTACAGTTTTTGTGTTGGTTCATAGTACATTGGTTCTGGAGGCACAACGACTTCACCATCTTTGGCATTCCAACCTCAGCATTTGGAACATGAAGGGCAATATTTAGGCAAGCTCACCAGGTTGATAAACTTATTTTTGCAAGATGAACCTGCAACGCAGAACACAGGAGAAGAAAACAGTTCACGGGGTGGAACAATCAGTTCCACTATTTCTTGTTTCCAGAAGCCAGCTTCATTTGTGACTGAAATGAATCTCCGGGGTTGTTTTAATTCCCAAACCATCCACCTCCACTCAAACAGGAATTACTGTGAATGATGTTTTTGTTAATGACAATGGTCCTCTTCAACGAGGGGTGAATAAGAGCCTGGCACTGACTCTTAATCTAAATACCAGCACATGGATTTAAACGCATGGTTAAATCATACAAATGTTACTGTTTTTCATCCAGACAACTTGTCTGATTCGTACCGAGGTATGTTGTTCAAACTAAAAAACAAGATTAATAAATATAGGACTATACTGCTGGACAATGCTTTTTTAAGGGAAGATATTTCAAAAAGCAAGTACCTAGGGGTTTAAGGATTTTTAAGTATCCAAACAGGGTAGAACCAGGGTCGGACCTTCAAAAGGAGCTATTGGAAATTTTTAATTGTTGTGGTATGGAAATTATAAGACAGAAAAAAAACAGTGAAAATTTGTTGCCAACACTGAATGATGAAATTATGAACTTAAACAATGCTATAGAGAATGATCTCTAGTTTACTCTTGAACATAGAAAACTATACTTTCTTGTTTTTAAAGATGTGGATGAAAAATTATAGAAAATTAAAAAGCAAAAGTTAGGCAAACTTGAGAGAGACAGGAAATACTACGCTGATGGTAAAGCTTACCAACTATCTAAATTTAAAAAGTCTGATGTTTTGGCTCATCCCCCACAGGTTAATCACTAGAATAATTTTTATGACACCAATGAAGTTCAAGTTGAGCCTAATACAGAACTTAGAGATGAAGAGCCTAACTTTAATTTACAAGACCCTTTATAATCCCCCTCCCCCGATTAAGGAGGTCAGACAGATTAAAGAACAGGCAAGGGGTGACCCACCTAGAAAATTATCAGACCAGACGTGGTACACCACCTCACAGAGTAAGGGGCTGGAATGGAGGACAGAGAAATTGAACTCTCTTGTTAATCCTACAAGTGGGAATTTAGATACTAAAATCATTAAGTGAGATGGAGTAGTATATTCTTTCAACAATTTTCATGTTTATAACTACAGTACCTTTGAATTAAGTCTTGCCCACTCTTCACTTTTTATGAAAGGGTTTACTTTCGTGCCCACTGCCAAGACTGATGTCAGTGAAGTACTTATTGACTTAAAGCTATTTTTGAGGAAAGTCAACTTGGCAATATATTTTGAAATTCCAACAGAACCTAATGTTAACCCACCAATTATGGAAAAAAAGTCTCTTTAACCCTCGTTTGCATCCTACGCTCACTAACTTTGAAGCGTTAGTCGAGCATGATATTAGACATTACTTGAATACTAACAAGAGACATGTGTTTAATTTACACTCTGATGAAAAACGTACTTCAAAAGAATTGAACTCAAACAAGGATATAAGAGTTATGAAATCCAATAAGGGGGGCGTGGTGGTTATTATGGACATTTGCTGTTATAGGGCCAAAATGTTGGATCTACTGAATAGTGATTCTAGATATGTGCAAGTTTCAAAAAATGACATCATCATGGCCTATAGGAGAACTGATTTGATTTTGAATGACAACTTTTTACAGGGTGGTCTAGAAAAGAGTCTATTTGAATTTCTTACAAATCCTAGACCAGTTATTCTATATTTGGGATACTAAGGGTTACTAAATCCACCACTTAGGCCAATAGTAGCTACTGGACAATCAAAGACTCCCTTGGCAGTGTCTCTGGACAGGAAACTGCAATCTATATTATGACTCTGTGATCATATGCTAACAGATTCTTGGGATTTCTTAGCCATGTTTCCAAGTGAAGGTCAGATTTCCAATGTATGTTTTTTACTATAGATATCCAAAATTCTCTGTAATTCCTCTCAATACAGGAATGGAATGGTGTGAAGAAATTTTAATTGAACATGCATTTTTCACCACAAATGATCTTAAAATTGTTATGGAATGTTTGGAACTTGTTTTGGACAATAATTATGTCAACTTTGAAAGGGAATATTATAAGCAAATGAGGGGGGGTTGCTATGCGAGCAGCCTGTGCCCCCTCTTTGCAAACTTGGTTTTACTACACTGGGAAAAGTGTTTTGCATTTAATTCCTCTTTTTATATAAATATGGTGTTGTATTTTCATATTTGACAATGTTTTTGTATTATGGAAAGGCACTAGAGCTGAATTAGATGAATTTATTCAATATACAAATACTGCCACTAAATTTTTAAGGTTTACTCATAATAGTATACTATTTGGATGTCAAGTTAACCAAGGTTCTAGGGGGTAACAATTTAAAATCGTGTTCTTACAGGAAAGAAATTTTTACCAATTCATATCTATTTTTGTTTAATAGCAACCATCCCCTTCATCAGAAAAAAGGATTAGTAAAGGGTCAGATGGTGCTAGTTGCCTGTATGACATCTGATTGCAGTGATTTGGTAAAGGAAGTAGAATGTGTGGCTAAGCTGTTTTTAGAAAGCGGATACCCCGTGCAACTAGTTACCAACTTGAAAAATAGAAATACAAGGAGGGTGGGGTACCAAATTTACTCCTTTTCTGGGTACAAAATAGAGGGGTGAAAACTGTATCAACTTAAAATATGATGAATGCCTTACGAATGAAATAGAATCAAATCACACGAGATCCTTGACATTGAGATACAGCCATGACACGGTGGTAATATAGAAAATTATTCAAAAATATTGGGGAATTCTTTCAAGGTTGCCCAGTAGTCCAGCAATTTTTTCTAGACCCCTCTTATATACAGTTATAAAAGGGGATGCAACATTAAAAACCTTCTCGAAAATAGTGCTGGTAGAGAAAGACTAGGACTTAGGTATGACAAAGTAGGCCCTTACAAATGTGTTATGTGCCATCAGTGCAACTTTATGGCACACCACGCTGATATTAAGCACCCTACTATTAACATTCCTATTACTGTTAATAAATACTTTAATTTTTTTCTCAAAAGGTGTGGTTTACCTTGCTTGTTTTAAGGTGTGTTTTTCATTTTATGTTGAGAAGACAGAGTGAGCCCTAAAAGCAAAGGTTTATGAGCATTACTATGAGATAACTAAACAAATGCACTATATCAGTACTTAAAAACATGTAAGAAAGGTGCATTCCTGTTTTGGGTATTAGAACAAGTAGAACCAAACCCTAGGGGTGACAGTGGGAGATGTTACTTGAATATTAGGAATTAATATGGCAATTACTCCTTAATGTGAGTTTACCCCAGGACTTAATGGACAGCTGTCTATATGTCCAGTTTTGAAAATGCGTGCCGCCAAGCTACAACATTTTTTTTTGCACAGTAATATTTTATAGTAAAAAATAAGACCTCGATTCACAAGTTGATGAGAGGAACATTGTCAATAAAATTTGATGCTGCACTTTATGTATTTTACCTAAGCCTTTAAAATGTAACAAGTTTTGTTTTAGAAAACAATATCTAAGTATTAATTTTAATTGCAGTGTCTTGTCACTTTAACAAGTTGATGAGTGTGAGAAAATGTGTTTATTGGGATTTATTTAATTTTAACAGGAGGTGATGTAACTTGTATTTCCTGTCAGTGAGATTTAAAAATTAACTATTTAGTGTACTGAATCATTCTGATAGAGTCTTTAATGAGGATGAAAGCGCTCAATAAATTCTGTGTTGTAAAATTAATGCAGTTGTGTTGGTTTGAGATCCTTCTGTGAACCATTTCCAAAGTGTTTTTTGTGGAATATAAATACATGCCAATGTAATCTTCCTTCCCTGCCAATAACCTAGCATTGCTGTCTTTCTTCTCTTCTCCTTTCCTCCCCTTTCCTCCTCTATCACTACTGCAGACCATTTTGCAATCAGTATTATTACCCCCTTTTCCTTCGTCCCTGATACTCTGCTGAATATCTATTCTGAAATATTATCTTTGCAAAATTCACATGCACATTTCTATCCAATTATGTATCCTGCAATACTGTTATTTGCCCCCTACATGCTATGTAAACTACTGATCACAGGTAACTGAACTGACAACCAGGGGCATGAGGTAAATTTTTATATGCATGCTGTACTCTATGGGGGGTGGCGAGGCAAGCTGCTGTGAATTATAAATAGGAGATATAGCAAAAACATGTAAGTCAGCTACTTTGTCTGCCATGAAAGGAAGCAGCTTAATGTTAGCACAAATGACTGTGAACAATGAAATATAATCACTGGCGCACATTCTTACAAGGTGGAAATTAACAGAACTAGTACTATAAGTGCAGAGACAAAGTACTAGAAATTCTGGTTTGCAGTCCCAGAATTCAGTCCTGACTGGCAGCCACTGCCTGCATAGCTTTTCCCTTGGCATTCTTACTGGCTACACTTGCAATAGGTTAATATAACAGCCTATCAATGTGTGGAATTTGTTTTATTTATTTATTTAATGTGTGTGTGTGTGTGTGTGTGTGAGAGTGTGTGTGTGAGAGTGTGTGTGTGTGTGTGTGTGTGTGTGTGTGTGTGTGTGTGTGTGTGTGCTCTACCAGTCTTTTTCAAGAAACTCGGTGGGGAGCACTGCTGCATTGTAAACTATTTCCTGGACATCAGGGCATTTGGGTTTATTTTTTTCTCCTTGCATGTTGCTATTCATCATACTTCTTTTTGCAAATCCCTTGTCCTTTTCAAGACTTTGAAGCAGCACTTTTATTTTGTGTGTGTGTGATCTTCCTCATCTTTTTCAAGACATGGGGAATACACTGCTGCATTGTAAAGGATTTCCTGGTGGTCTAATGTCTTCTGTGAGTGATAGGCAATTTAAGCAGTGTGCACCATCCTGTGTTTAAACTGCATTGCTCTACATGCAGATGCAAATAAAGAGGACACACACATTGTCATGAAGATCCAAAGATGCCCTTCATGATTATCAGTGATTATTCTATATCACACAACTTAGAAACAAAGAGATCATGTCTAGACCTATGGATGTCAGTGTCACCCTTTTACTCTGCCCTTATTATGCCAATCATTGTACATGGTGTCCCCGGCTGTGTGCTCCACGAACTCAATGAGGAATTAAACCCACAGCTAGGACAGCTGTTTAATCAAAGTCTTACCTCTGGATACGCACTCCAGGAGTGGCGCACTGCAACTGTGGTCCCACTTCACAAAGGCGGTGCCTCCACAGACCCTGGAAATTACCGGCCCATTAGCTTGACAAGCCTTATCTGCAAAGCCATGGAGAGGATCATAATGGACCTCATAAATAAAGACATAGGGAATTTGCAGACTTTGGATCCAACCCAGTTTGGCTTTGTCAAAGGCAGATCATGCCTTTTAAACTTGGTTGACTTTTTCAAACAGTCACCAAGGCCATTGATGAGGGAAAGGCAGTCCATACAGCCTACCTCGATCTGGCTAAGGCCTTCGACACAATACCCCACTCGGGTATCATTGAAAAACTCATCAGCTTAAATGTTAACCCATACATCACAAGATGGGTTGCAAACTGGCTGAGTGACAGAACCCACAGGGTCAGAGTTGCTGGCGCCATGTCAGACTCAAAGCCTGTCACAAGTGGTGTCCCACAGGGCTCAGTCCTGGGCCCACTCTTGTTTGGCATCTACTTTTCCGAAGTACAAGCAAACACAGGAGGGTTATGGCTGACAAAGTTTGCAGATGACTGCAAACTGGGCGCCATAGTAGAAAACACATCCGACACAGATATCCTTCAGAAGGGTCTCACAGAAACGGATAACTGGTGCCAGAGCCACGGCCTAAAGTTAAATGCCAAAAAATGCATAGTCATACCCTTCGGGAAAAACAAGGTTACCCCTAGCTACCAAATAGGTGGCAATCCACTGAGCACAGAAGAAGTTATCAGGGACCTGGGGACCCAGGTTGATAGTAGTCTGTCATTCGACATCCATGTAGCTAAAGTAGTTAGGAAGTCCTTCTACATTGCCCACCTTATCATGAAGGGATTCTCATCTAGATCAAGGGAGGCCATAGTCTCCCTTTACTCATCACTCATCAGACCAATGATTGAGTACAATGCCCCATTCGGAATGTATCTGACCCGACACTTGCAGCAGCTGGAGAGGCCACAAAAGTTCCTCACCAAAAGGATAAAGGGTCTCAAAATCTGTCCTATGCTGCCCGACTGAAAGAACTCCAGCTCTATTCAGTCGCCACCGCTTGCTCAGAGGTGACCTTTGCCTACCATACAAGCCCATGTCAATCCCAGATTTCATGAATATCCTTCACCTCAAAAATCTAGATCCATCAGAGCCACAAGGGCGGGAGACTTAAACCTCGACACGGCTATTAATAGGACGTGCTGGAGGGATAGATTCATCACCCAAAGACTCCCTATGCTGTGGAACAAAATCCCGGTACATGTGAGGCAGAGCACCTCGCTGGCCTTGTTCAAGAGAAATCTTGACCAATGGATGGGAGATCGCAGATATACCCCAGGAATTACCTCAGTGTCACTGCTCGACAGAGGCACAGCAAAATAATGGGTATAGTTCCCCATACTAAAGGGGTGGCGTAAGCCACAAAACAATGGGCTAGGCTTATAAATGCCCTCGGGCAGATAGCCTAGTATGAACCTATGAACCTATGAACCTATTATGCCCCCTTTGGAATGTATCTGTCCAGATACATGTACCAATTGGAATGCCCACAGAGATACCTTACTAAAAGGGTACCAGGCCAAAACAACATGACTCAAACCCCTGTCACTATACTCAGTATCTTACAGCCTGCTAACAGGTGATCTGTGTTTGGCATACAACCCATCCTTCGACCCAATACTGATGGATTACTGCACATCGCTAAGTCAAACTGCATCATAAATACTTGGTCTAGGGAATCTAAACCTCTTCTGCAACATCAAAAGAATGATTTGGAGGGACAGGTATATCTAGCACAGGACACCACTGCTCTGGAACAGACTCCCTATTCACATAAAACTAAGCTTATCCCCATCTATATTCACTCATAACTTAGATCTATGGATGGGAAACAGAAAATTTATCCCAGGACTGCCCCCTGTACTGCTAATGGAAATAGGCAGCTCATAAATGCTTTATCCCATGCATGGGTCCCCAAACATTATCTATGACATGATCCCAGTTAATATCATTAGGAGTAATATATTAACTATTGACCATGAGATGAGTAAGGCCAATGTCTAAACAAATGGGATAGGTTAATTTGAGTACAAAAAGGAAAACTGGCTAGGCTTAAAATGGCCTGCAAAGGCATCTAACCTTGTACTTACAAGCACATGGAAAAAAGGAGATTCTTCTTATTTTTTGTTACACAGTATAAACTAAAACGTAAGCTCTGTGATTATTTGCATTGCTGATTAGGACAATCAGCTATTTATATAACAATTAATATTCAAGCAATGATATTAGTTAACAACTAGGCTTTTTTATTGTTTTTTATTTTCATTTATGATAGGTTTGCAGTCCAATATTGTCTTTTTTTGTTACAGGTTTGCTGTACATGGTTAACTTCAGATGTTATCTGGTGTGAGTTTGGTAATCTTCTTATTATTTTATCATTGCCCTTAGTATATTATTAAAAGCAGTAACCACAAGCTGATATTTGCAAGCCTACTACTGGATGAAAAACTGACATGCTTATTTCTTTCCTACTTAAAATTACAATATTAGATTTTAATTGCTGTAGACACGGTTTACTGTTGTACTGCTATTTATAGCAACTCACTAAGAGTCTAGTTTCTTACTGATATTTGTTTTGCATATTTTACCTTATAATCTATAGTGCTATCCAGTATGTACACTTTAAACTTATACTCAATAGAAGATTTATTTAAATATAAATTTTTGAAATGATGCGGAAGCCGTGGAGTGTATTTGAAAACAGAAACTGACGCATTCAATATCTATGTAAATTGTTTCAATCTGAATTTATTAACCAAATTTATAGTAGGAAAATTAATGGACAATTCAGCAGACTATTTATGTATTTACAGTAGCTGTTTGCATACTATTGCTTTTCATGTAATTTCTTGGAAAGAGGAATTAAATGAAAATCCAAGCCATCAATGCAAATAAGATAAATTCTGTCAACACTATTATCTATAAATAATAACAGACTGCTTAAAATAAAAAAATAATAATCTATAGATTTTGTAACAAAAATTCTTAACTGCTCTTCTTTGGGAAAAAAAAAAATAGAAAGTTTATGGGCTACTCAACAAAAAAAAAATAAACAAATGTATTACTGTGAGTCCAACAAACTCTTCTAAGGACTTGAATTGTCCAGCTGATATTATTAATCCTGGTTCAAATGCTGATTCAAATATTAGTAACAAGGTATTGTCAAAACTCCCTTACCAGCCTCAGTAAGAAGCTGAGATCCCTCATAAAATCCTCCAAAGCTAGTTACGAAAATAAAATTGCCAAAGATTCCAAAGACATCCACATGGCATTCTACAGCTATGTCAAGAATCTAAATGGCAATGCTCAGATCTACTCTGAGCTACAACAGAATGGCATTAAATATACTGATCCCAACCAAGGATATTGCCAATATCCTGGCAGATTGAGTCAGTGCAAACTTCACCCCCTAAAGGGCCCATCGCAATACCGAAAGATTGCCAAATTCCGGTAATAATGGCCACACAGGTAAAAAACGCACTCTCCAAAGCTAAGAATACAGCATCCATGGGACCAGACAACATCCCAGGCTGTGTACTACAAGAACTACAAAATGAACTGGCACCTCACGTAAGTGTCATGTTTAATCATAGCCTCATCTCAGGCTTCGTGCCCACTGAGTGGTGTACAGCTACAGTTATCCCACTCCACAAGGGGGGAATCCACCTTGGATCCCGGGAACTACCACCCCATCAGTCTGATGAGCCTGATCTGTAAGGCCATGGAATGTATTATCATGGAACTTATAAACAAAGACATTGGCAACCTTCAAACACTGGACCCCACCCAGTTTGGGTTCGTGAAGGGCCGATCTTGTCTCCTGAACCTGACTGACTTCTTCAAATCAGTCTCCAGAGCCGCGGACAAGGGTAAGGTGGTCCAACAGCCTATCTGGTCCTTGCCAAGGCCTTCAACAACATCCCCCACTCTAGAATCATAGATAAACTTACTAAGCTGGGCATTAATCCCTACGTCACTCGATGGGTTACCAACTGGCTTACTGACAGAACCCACACTATAAAAGTAGCCGACTCCAAATCCAGCTCCAGACAAGTGACAAGTGGAGTACCTCAGGTTCAGTCCTGGGACAGCTCTTGTTTGGAATCTACTTCTCTGAAGTACAGGCCAACACTAAGGGACTCTGGCTAACAAAGTTTGCAGATATCTGCAAACTGGGAGCCATTATTGAATCCCCAAATGATGTAGATATTCTACAAAAGGGCCTTACAGAAACAGATGCTTGGTGCCAGAGCCATGGGCTCAAGCTCAATGCCAAGAAATGTATAGTCATCCTCTTAGGGAAAAAACATGCACCCGTGAATTACCACATAGGTGGCAGTACACTAAACACTGAAAATGTGATAAGAGACTTAGGGACACAGGTGGACAGTGGTCTCACCTTCGATAACCACATTGCCACAACAGTCAGGAAATCTTTCTATGTGGCACACCTCATCACTAAGGGCTTTTCATCCAGAAAAAAGGAGGTCATTGTCCCACTGTACTCATCCCTCATTAGACCCATTATAGAATACAATGCCCCGTTTGGTATGTACCTCTCAAGACATCTGCAACAACTGGAAAGGCCGCAGAAATACCTCACTAAAAGAATCACAGGCCTAAAGCAGATGCCCTATGCTGACTGTCTAAAAAAAATCCACCTATACTCTGTCGCATATTGTCTACTCAGAGGCAATCTCTGTTTAACATAGAAGGCCATGTCAAACCCAGAGCTGTTGGGCATGCTACACTTAAAGAAATCCCAGTCCCTCACAGACACACACTCCAGAAATCTAAACCTTGTCATCACAATAAACAAAACATGCTGGAGGGATAGGATCCTGACCCAGAGACTCCCCAGACTCTGGAATAGACTGCCCATACATGTCAAGCATAGCACCTCTTTGGCCCTCTTCAAAAGGAACCTTGATGATTGGATGGGAGATAGGAAATTCACCCCGGGGATCACGTCAGTCGCCCTGCTAGACAGGGGTCTGGAGAAGTAAATACCATGGGAAGAAATAGCCAGGGAATTGTTATAGCTAGACTTGTATACGCCTTAGGGCCGATAGCCTAGTACCAACCTACAAAATACAAAATCAGAGGCCAGTTTAGGACTCTTAACTCCTTGAATCACCACATAAAAGTTTCTACATAAAAATGAGGAGTACTCAGTCATTCTTAGTGAAAATTCATTTAATACTTCATTAGATCAATCTATTCAGCTACCAAATGTATGTCATACAGTTATAATCTCTTCTAATCCATGTACTAATCTCGGTAACCCTGCTTTATGTGAACAAACATCCATGTCAAATTTAACATCTAAGTAGAAGAAATTAAAACATAGAGCCTTAGGCAGACCTTCAGGATTAGAATCCAAAGAATCATTACCTGAAGAAAATAGCTTAAAACTTTCTCACCACAATTTTGAATATGGTGATTAGGACATTGCCTCTGCCTTTAGTAGATCCAGCGAACATACAAGTAGAATAAAACCTATAGTGTTGTTAGGAACACAAATCCAGATAAAGGCTTTAAAATTAATAAAATCTCATTTGCAGTTTTGTTAACCAACTCCGACTCTGCCTTCAGGAAATCCAATAGACATCTGAGCAGACTACATAATGTTGGTACAGTAGCTAGTAATACAAATTCAGACAAACAATCTAGCATTAAATCTGCAGATGAGGTTCTATTGTTAACTGACTCAATGTTCTATCCAGCAAGAAGGCAAATCAGTGACTTAGACAAATTCAGGATCACTATCTCCTCATTATCTGGCCTTAAAGTGAGAGACATCCCTTCTCTTTTACTTAAGTTATTTAAAAAGGGGCTTCCATTACAGTATATCTTTATACAGTGTGAAACAAATGATTCTGCTACCACGCCCTTAAACCACATGAAAAATCTAGTACTTGAGATTGGAATACCTAGAAGTCAACTATACTAAGGTAATTTTGAGCAAAATAATTCCATCATCTTGATGGAATAATTACTTATATAGTAAAGTCTTTATATTTAATTACTGGCTGTGTCAACTATATACAACTTATAAAATAAAATGGACTACTGATTGGGACAATTTTAGATTTGACAACAGAATGCTCACCAGGGATGGTCTCCATTTAAGTCATTGCAGAGCTGACTTTATTAGCACCAAATTGAAAGAAAAAACTTTTAGACCACAGTCCCTGTTATTGAAAGGAACCACCTCATGTAGAAAGCCTAACAACTTTATAAATATTTATGTAACAAATTCTCACAGTTTAGGCAATAAATACAATGGATTATCAGTTTAATTAAAATTAATTGTCAATAATTGGGATTATTAAAGTATATGACACAGACAATCTTGATTTTTCTGGGTTTTAATGGATATGAATATCTAAAACCAAATAGAAATGATGGTGGTGTTCTCTTATTGGTCAAAAACATTTTCCTCCCTACCCTTTTTTTGTTGTTGTACTTTCCTCTCTACCCTTATCTTTGTTCATTGTTCTTTAGAGACTATAGTTGTTGACATTTCTGGATTCAACAATAAGGTCTCCACTAGGGATTCCATTAGGTTTATATTAACTTAAAGAAAACTATCAATGAATGTTAGTCTTTATATGTAATACTTACTGGCTTTAATAACCCATAATAATGTTATTCTAATAGGTGACTTGAACTAACCAGATCTGGGCTGGATCAGCTATAGTATTTAATCACCTATCATAAAAGATTTTTAGACCTATTAATGCAGGGTTACTCACAGTTAATTAAACATCTAACTTGTAATAAAACATTTTAGATGCACTTTTAACAAATAGTGACTCACTAATAAACAATGTTTGACAGGTCCCTATTTAAGATACTCCAATCAGAGCTCTTTGACATTTAATTTCTCAATGTTAATTTATGCTGACATGTACCAGGAAATATGACTATCATTTATTAAATTATGACAATTATGACATAGCCTATCAAAAACTGATTGAGCTGAGCTAGCTATAAAACACTTGTGATTATGGATATTTTAAATCAGAGAACATTTTGTTTAATTATTGTCAGTCAAACCAATACATTAACAGTTAATAACAAATACAATAGTATAAAAATATAACAAAAAATAAAATAAATCAAATTAATACAATACATGTGTGTAAATATTAATGTGTAGTCAAATGATCACTTTTAAAAAGTTTCCCCCACATTCTAATAAGATAGACTTCTTTTTGTGAGACTGTGATAAACTTTTACAGACTGATATAATTAAAGAGTCATTTCTGTAAAACCTTCCCAATTAAGTGGTTTGAGGTCAGACCAGTTTTTGATAATGAAGAATTTAATAAGTACTGACATACTTCTCATGGTTCAAATGTCCTTAAGGTTTAGCTTAGAAGGTAGAATATGAAGTACAGTAAACTTCCAAGATATAATCTCATCATGGTACCCCAGTGAATTCATTTTTGCTTCAAAGGGTTCCAAAGTCGATTTCAAAATGTTCAGTTCCAAAATATATAATGTTGATCACCAGTGACTTTACAACACGCATTGCACATGGAGGGGCATGTTGGAAAATAAGAGGCTTTTTAAGTGGCATTAAATAGGCATAGTGTTTAATCATGAATTGTGTACCTTTCACTCTTTGATATAGTTGAGGTGTGGGACAGGACAACTGGGACCAGGAACAGATGTCAACATTATGTTCCACTCCCAATGTTTAGCAGTCAACTCCTACAACAACCCTAACTCATGACTGAATGGCCACGTTTAGAGGCATGAAACTTAGGAAATTTCTATTGACAAACACTCTAAAACAGTTGAGAGCATGTTCATAGGTTCATAGGTAGATACTAGGCTATCGGCTCAAGAGCCTACGTAAGCCTAGCCAACAAGGTTCCCTGGCTTACGCCACCCAAGAAAGTTATTTTCCTGTGCCACTGTCGAGCAGAGACACAGAAGTGATCCCCGGGGTGTATTTCCTATTTCCCATTCACTCATCAAGATTTTTGTTGAAGAGTGCTAATGAAGAACTTTGCTTGACATAGATTAGTAGCCTTTTCCAGAGTATGGGAAGTCTCTGGGACAGGAATCTATCCCTTCAGCATGTCCTGTTTATTGTGGTGACAAGGTTTGGGTCCCTAGAGCATGTAGCTCAGAGGGATTGGGATTTCTTTAGGTGTAGCATGTCCAACAGCTCTGGGTTTGACATAGCTTTATATGTTAGGCAGAGATCACCTCGGAGTAGGCGATATGCTATGGAGTAAAGCTGGAGTTTTTGATGAGGTCAGTGTAGGGCATTTGTTTGAGGCCAGTAATCCTCTTTGTGAGGTACTTCTGTGGCCTTTCCAGCTGCTGTAGATGTCTTGTGAGGTACATACCAAAAGGGGCGTTGTACTCTATAATGGGTCCAATGAGTGTCAAGGGGAACAAATTACCTCTTTTTTCCTGGATGAGAACCCTTTTATGATGAGATGTGCCATGTAGAAGGACTTCCTGACTACTGTGGCGATGTAACTATCAAAGGAGAGACTACTGTCCACCTGAGTCCCAAGGTCTCTTATCACACATTCGGTGTTAAGTAGATTGCTGCCTATGTGGTAGTTCATGGGTACAGAGTTTTTACCAAGGGGGATGACACTGCACTTTTTGGCACTGAGCTTGAGGCCATGGCTCTGACACCAGGCATCTGTCTCAGCGAGGCCCTTCTGTAGGATGTCCACATCATTTGGGGACTTGACTATGGCTCCTAGTTTGCAGTCATCTGTGAACTTCATTAGCCAGAGGCCTTCTGTGTTAGCCTATACTTCAGAGAAGTAGATACCAAACAGGAGAGGTCCCAGGACGGAACCCTGTGGTACACCACTTGTTACTGCTTTGAGGTCAGATTTGGAGTCTGCAACTTTTACAGTGTGGGTTCTGTCAGTGGGCCAGATGGCAACCCATCTTGTGATGTAGGGATTTATACCTAGTTTAGTGAGTTTAGCTATAATTGCAGAATGGGGGATGGTATCGAAAGCCTTGGCGAGGTCAAGATAGGTTGTGTGAACCACCTTACCCTCATCTACAGCTTTGGTGACTGCCTCAAAGATCATAGTGCAATCATGGCATATGTACAGCTATTAACCAATGAACCAGGATATGGTTTTAGGAAAGCACAGTTGTGTTAGACTTATCATAATAGTAGATGTTTGAATGATCACTGCTAAAGTAGCCTAAGCTATATGGGTTATATCCTGCAAGGGTATAACCGCCAGCCAGCTTGCAAAGTTTCAGAGCACATTCCACATGCCCAAACCATTAGCCAGCTCAAGTTGAACTTACTAAAAACACAGGTTTGAAACCCTTTGTCCTTCAGAGCTTTCACTTCAAATGAGAAAAGGAGGCTGAACCCTGAAAGGACAATGCTAGGAACAACAAAAAAAGTCCACACCTTGGCAAAAACAACAAGGCGGATGGAGGGCTGGATTGGATACTGCAGCTGTGATCATTTGAACATCAACCGTTATAGTAAGTTTACTTACACAACTGTACTATGGTCATCACATTGATCACTGCTGCAGTAGCCTTAGCTATATGCGTAGATTACTGCAGCTTTCAAATTTTGGGAGGTGGAAGGCAGAGAATCCAGGAGCCCCTGGAGAATGGTCCTAGCAAAGCCTGATCTAGACCTAGAGAATGAATAAAGCTTATAATTATTTGCAAAAGTAAGAACAGAGGACCAAGTTACTACCTCTAGAATACTTCTAGAATCCAATCCTTTCCAAAAAGCCATAAATGAAGTCATGGCCCTGGTAGACTGCATTTTGACCCCGCCTGGAATGGTTCTGTTATGGGGAGTATAACAAAAAATAATAGCCTTAGACAACCATTTGGAAATAGTCTATTTTGACAGACCCTCAGAAGAAATGAGCAACTGATCCAAAGGTCGGACAGATTTAGTTCTCTCCAGATAATACTCAAGTTGTCTGTGGACATACAAAGAATAGACTATCCTTTCTCCCTCATTTTTAGATTCAGAAAAGAAAATGAGATGGACAGCTTGGCTTAAAGTAAACATGGATACCATTTTAGGCATAAAAATAGGATTAGTTCTCAAATAAACCCTGTCCCTGTGAAACATTATGAAATGGTTAACTCACCACAGGAGCTTGCAACTCAGATATCCTTCTTGCAGAGGTCAAAGCAATTAGTAAACTGTTTTCCATGTTAAGAATCTCAAGTCAGTCAGCTTAGCCAGTTCAAATGGAGCAAGTGTTAGCTTCTCTAACACAAAATTAAGATCCCTAAGCAGCCTTTTATGCAAAACCCCTTTCAAAAATATTTTAGAGAAAATGCATTGAAAGAGGAAGATCCATGGGCAGACATGTTAAAAAGGGCAATAAATGAACCTTGGAGGAGGAGTAAAAAAGGCCATAATATAGTAACTCATACAAATATTGTAAAATCAGAAAACTACTGGCCTTGAATGGGTGCTGATCATACTGTTGGCACCAACTAGAAAACCTTTTCCATTTGCTAACACATGATTTTGTAGTAGCAGGCTTTCTTGCCTCCATTAGTATCTGAAGCATGTCCTCTGTAAACAACTACCTAAAGGCAATTATCATCCAGGTAGCCAATTTGATGCAGGGAAGTTAATAAAAATGAAACTGATTGGGGTCAGGGTGTATCAAACACCCCTGCCTTTGTGTGAGTAGATCCCGTCTGTGGGGAAGCTTGCAGTAATTGTCCTGGCCATTCTCAAAAAAAGGAAGAGCTATTGTTGCTTGGACCAGAAGGCAGTCACTACAGTAATGTTGGGGGAATACTTCTGAATCTTCAGAAATCCCATGGATATCAGTGGAAAGGGTGGAAATGCATACAGGAACATTCCTGTTCAAAGAAAAGAAAAGGTACCTATCTTCCAGGCCTTCTTGCATGGAGCCCTGAGCAGAATCTTTGTCAGCTGATTGTTCAGACAGGAGGAAAATAGGTCTAATTGAGGAACTCCCAAGAAAAGGTTCAAATCTGGGAAGACTTCCTGATCTAGTTTCTATGTGTGAGGGTCTGCCTTGTCCTGCTCATCTTGTCTACCACACAATTTTGCTCTGACAAAATGTAGCATGCCTGTAGAGTGAAATTGTGTTGTGAAGCTTTACCCCAAGCTAACATGGCTAGTTTACAAAGGGATACGACCTGGATCCCCCCTGCTTGTTGATAGATATCCCACACACCTTGCACTATTATCCCTCTTGAAACTGTTCCCCAAGCAAAGTCCAAGGCATCTGTGGTGACTGTCTGCTTTGGAATAGGGAGGAAGAAGGGAGGCCTAGACTTAAGGATATTTGCTGTCTCCACCAAATGACTTCCCTTCTGACAAACCCTAGCACTGGCATTTGAAAGGACAAAGGATGTTGGTGCTGGGACAAAAGAGATTTCAGATACTGCTGCATCTTTCTCATGTGAAATCTTGCTAGCGGTATCATGACACCTAAAATCTTGAGGTATTCCACTGCAGTCACCAAAGTCTGAATGAAAAACCTTAGAAATATATCTAGATAGAGATCTACTTTCCTGTGGAAGAAACTCTCCTTGAATTGAGGTGTCTATTTGACACCCCAGGAACACAAACACAATCTTATGTGAAGGTGTCAAAGAAAGACTTACAAATTTTATTTATTTTATTTTTATTTATTTATTTAACATTTGGTAACCGGGAAAGTCCAACTTGGAACAAAGCCAATTTTCAGCGGAGGCTCGGGGAGAAATGCTCTAGATGCATGTCTCTGAACATGGGAGAAAACCAGAGCACCCAGAGGAAACCCACATGAACACAGGGAGGACATGCAGACTCCGTACAGAAGGAACTTCAGCCGAGAATCAAACCTGAGAACCTCTTGCTATGAGGCAACAACACTACTGCTGCACCACCTAACAAATGTTCTCTTGGAATCCCATCTTGTACAGTAGATCTCTCATCTAAGTGAGATACTCCTGACCCTTTGAAAAAGACTCTGCAAAGATAAGCAAGTCATCTAAATATGGAAAATCTGGATACCCTGTAGCATGCAATGAGGTACAAGTGGAGATAGACACGTTGTGAACACCCTTAGTGTTGTGGATAGTCCAATGGGTAAGGCAAAGTTATGATAATGTGCCCCAGATACACAGACCCTCAGGAAACACCTGAAGTCTGGATGAAACTGACTGTGATGTTAGCTATGTTTTAAATATAGATTTTCTAGCAAATCTGAATGAGGAAGAAGAGGTATTAGGCTGTGAAGTAACGGCATTTTGAACTTGGGCATTATCACAAACAGGTTTAGGAAAGAAAGATCGTGAACTCATCTCATAGAATTTTCCTTACTTCTTTGGCACTAAAAGCATCCTTAAATAAAAATCATTTCCCACCTGGGAAGGAGAAACTGGTTCTATCACTACCTGGGACAGAATTTATTTTTTTTTTGTAAAGGATCCCCCCCCCCCCCCCCAAAGGAACTTAACTGCCCAACAAAGGAACAGCACAAGTCGACTGTCAATCCTTGAAAGCCTCAGAGGAGCACAGTCTTTGGAGGCAGGAAAGCTCTGAAGGGCTTTGGTGCCAAAACCTTTATAGTCAGCTCAGCTCAAACTTACTAGTGATTTGGGTAACTGAAGCTTTGGAAGCTGGCCAGTTGTCATATGCTTGCAGGATATAACCCATATAGTTTAGGCTACTGTAGCAGTGATCTATATGAAGAACATCTAAAGGGGAGATGAGTGTCCTGAGCAGAAAAAAATCTATCCTAAGAAGGACTCTGAAAACACAGCACAATAAAGGTGCACCAAAGTATTAAACACACCACCCTATGTTTGCTGTACGATCTACATTACATACAGTACTGTCTTCATTATGCTGTTTGGTGATGGTCTTTCAAAACTGCTATTAGGTTAGCTGCTCTGTTTTGGCGGACTTGAAAAAGACTTGAAAAAAATCCTCACCTGTCAATACTGACAAATAACAGTTAAATCACTGTAAGCATTTCCTGATAGTTGATTTGAAAAGGTTTTACCACTGAAAATGCTATTTGGTCATGCTTAAAAAACCTCTGAAGAATAGTAGTACTCAAACCACAGGGCTGGAAAGGTGTAACAATGTAATACCTAGCTATGAATATTTAAGATCTTAAGTGTACAAATTTGTTAAATACTAGCTAAGACGTTTGGACCAGCAGGCCACACAAATGAGTAATGTATAGTCAGTTCCATCCAAACAGACACACACACACACACACACACACACACACACACACACACACACACACACACACACACACACACACACACACACTAACATTCTTGTAGTACTCTACAGCAGAACTATCTGTCAGGATTTAAAAAAATGAGGAGGTATTCATGTAAACTCTTAAATGATTATTTGTCACACTCCTACAGCTCATCAGTGAGGTGTTTGGTGGGACACTGGCTGTTACGTAATCATGGTTCAGAATTGATGCTGGTCATTTTTATTAACTAACCTGCATCAAAGACAGAAAGGTGAGGCTTTTGTCAATGTCCAGTGCTTAACGGCCATACAGGGGAACTTGCTCAAAGACTAACCTGAGGTCTTACCTGAAGATCTCAAGCAGAATTTGCAAAATGGCAGTAAAACTGTCTTTTCTAGTTCTATTGCCCTGATTCAAAGAAATAACATTCAGAAGAATGATTTAATAGGGAAAGGCCAGTCTCTACAGTATTATGTCAAATCCATCAGCTGTAACACTAACCTTGCAAAATAATTAAACTTGCTATAGCTTTGTACAGCATAAATGTATATGTGGCATTACTTATTTATTTCATTTGTTTATTTTCTTTAACAGGGATATGTCTTTTCATACTCTGGCTTATTCTGTTGTTACTTCATTTTTTTCAGTATTAGTGGCTTCTACCTGCTCATACTTTTAGTGGTTTGTTCATTTGTAATACACTCTTTACACTGTGAACAATTTAAATGAGTAAAGAGACTGGAAAGGGTACAGGGAACCAAAAATTAAAGGAGCTCAGCTCTGCGCAGCTTCTTTAACGACATGATCTGATCTTGTCCTTTTCCTTCTTCTTCACTATGTCTTGGCCACATTTTCCAGACTTCAGATCCTAGTCTCGAGCTCCTCCCTCTTCCCACAACACATTATACCATCCCCCAACTCCTCATATCTCTTTTGCCGCCAGATGTGGTAAGATGGAACATTCCGAGACCTCCAGTTGTAAGAACTTCAGTATTTTTATTTTTAATGTTTATATTTCCTTTTTATGAAATTTGTTGAAAGTCCCTATCCTCCCTCTCAGCTGCTTGACTTGTACTTTATCAGTTTTCTTTGAATTTTTCTTCATGGCTATTATGTGGTAATTTTTTTATTTGGTTTCCCATTCTTCCAATATTCCTCCCATACGTTTGGTTTCCACTGCCTGTGGGGTATGGTTTACCAGCTTTTGTGGTGTCTTTCATTCGGTTGCCTCTATGCTGCTTTGAAACCTTTCTGCCTCCCAACATGGATCCTCCGTCCCGCTCTTCCGGGAGTGCAGCTTGTTCCCTTGTTGTTTTCTATGATGGCTTCCCAGTCCTAGTGCTTCTAGTGTCTGCTCCTTCCTTTTGGCAGCTAATCTGTGCATGTGATTTGGAACGGCAGATAACAATTGTATTTCTTCCTTTGGCCATCTTTAAACACATGCTCATTGGATTCCTCGGTTTGGTTTTTCTTTTTAGTGTTATCAGTCTACTAACGCACATGAATGGCTTTATTTCTCATGCTTCCTGCTCTCTCTTCTACTGACTGACTCAGTCTGTTATTTAATACTGTGTCAACCTTGCCTGCTTCCCTTCTTTGCAGTTATTCAGCTCTCCTTTTCTTTTACTGAGTTCTCAGCATACCTCTCAACTGTACAGACTTTTGCATTAAATTTTCTAGGTTTATAAGAGAAGTATTTAAAATTTGTCCAGATTTTTTGTACTAAGAGGCTGAAAGCTATATTCCTCAGCCTCTATGTCTGAGGAGAAATACTACATATGTCGAAGAGATCAGTTACAACTCACCTGACTGTGGTTCCTTTCAGGGCTCAACTCCTTTAAAAATAAAATAATAAACAAATCAGGACCACCATTACATTCTTCGATCCCACTCCCCTCGGATCCGTACTTCTGGATGCTACCTTCAGATCCCTACTTCTCTTGGATCTGAAGAGTAGATACGACAAGCCTCACAACTTACTTTCTCTGTTATCGGATCCTGAGTTTCCGGATCTGACTAAATGTAGTTCTTCTGGGGTGGCATGCTTTTCGAAACTGCCTCATCTTGGATCTGATCTGCTAAGACATACCTTTCTGGGATCTAATAGTTGATGTTGTATGTGGCTTTGCTCTTCTCGGATCCGGTGTCTAAGGATCTGGAGACTTGTAGAGAACGTTTGTCTTTTCGGATCTGAGGATTTCAGATCTGACCTACATCAGGTCTCCCACAGGCAGCTGAGCTGTTTTCTTTTTGGATCCAAAGCCCTTCGATCTGAAGCTTTGGAGCTGGTGAGTCTCCTCTCGGATCAGAGATCCTAGGATCCGAAGGGTAACAGATCAACTGAAGAAACTTTTTTTGTTGTGGATCAGTTTCTTCAGATCTGGAGCAGTAGACTAACAGTGGGCTTCCCTCAGATTTGATAATCTTCTATTTTTGTTGCTAAAAAAAAAAAAAAAAAGAAGAAACATCTATGTATTTAGTCCAAATAGGTAGCAGCACTCTTCCTGTTATTCTAGCTGCTTTCTAGACTCAAAAACTGACTTTAAAAGCCTAATCATCCTCTACTCTGGCAGTTAGCGCAGGGGACTAAACCTCCATCGTATACATTTTCTGTCCAGATTTACAAAGAGAGAGGTTGAGTGATTGGCTTTCCCTTTCTTTTCTTGGAAAGACATGATGGTTTAATAGGAGAGTCTGTGCTGAAAACTCTGGGGCAGGGTTTGGGAGCTAACCTCCAAGCACTACCTCAGTGAAATTGCTCATACCTTTTTTTTCCTTACATCTAGAAAAATTCACCCCTGGTTTGGCAACTGTGTCTCTAACCGGCACAGGCAACCTGCTAATGGATCCTTTCCCAGGCCCCTGCTTGTAAATGTTTCATCTCCTACGGCCCCTTCTTACATTTGCCAGGGTAACAGAACTTGCCAGAGATTTGGTATGCATGGCTAGGCTTTAAAGGCCCTTGTGATCATTAGCCTAGTAAACATCTATGAACCCATGAGCCTAAAGGCATGCATTCTAGATGGTCCATTCTGTCATGGCTCCATAGGATGGCCTCCCTAAGGCTGGTTTCTGTTGTTATACCTCAACAGACAGGTTTACCTCAGAGAATTGTGCTTATTCCTATTTGGCAAAACCCCTACATAGTTCCACTGTGGAGTCTGTCTTTTCTCTTCTGTCCCTACAACTATGGCCAAAATCTATTCTATCCTTTCTTCTAACCTTCTTAGGACTCACACAGTGAGAAAGATATTTTCTTTCTTTCTCTCTCCCTCTTCTTCTTCAGTATCCAGGGACTTGCTTTGATCTAAAGTCTCCTTCCCTCAACCATGGTATTATTCAACAGATTGGCCCCTTGGTGTGTTAGACATAGGACAGTATCTCGACTCTTATGTTGGGTCTCTCATGCCAAAGGGAGGGACTCTCTGAGTTTAAAAAAAAAACACTGAAAGGCTGCTGTTCCTAGTTTAATAAAAAATCAAAGAAGGACACACAAAAACTCTAGCACTTCAATTATGTAGCATTTGAGGAGTATAAACTTAGAAACATGAGCATATATATATATATATATATATATATATAGGTCTACTTCATAAGATCGACAGACCATTTGATTGACATTCATTTGGTCGACAGCTCATTTGGTCGACAACCAGTATGCAAGGCACTTAACACGGATTTGCCCTCCTCCCCAATGTTGTGCGACCCTGGAGTTGATTATATATATATATATATATATCTATATATATATAGTTAGGGGGGTGTGGGGGGCATACAAGAAAAACTACACATTTTAAATGAAAATAGGCGGGGGGCTTCACCCCCCCCCCCCAACTATATATATCAACTCCAGGGTTGCACAACATAGTGTGTTACAATAAACATTACAGTTGAAAGAGGATTTTGTTCAGTCATTTGGTTACACTCATCAGTGGCTAGTACAGTAAACACACATTGATTAAGAGTATAGAAAGTTGTTGCAAGCTTTCATAGAAGGTTAAGGTATGACATGATCTAATTAAATGAAGCTACCTAGGGTCAGAACAATTACACAACCAAGAACTATGTAAATGGGACCGGAGGAGTTGTTTTGAAATTATTTTTGTTTTCAGTGGTCCTAATATCTACAGGGATGGTATTCCATGCTTTTGCAACAGAAATGGAAAACAAGGAGTCCTCAGAGCTATTGCTGCTTTTGCCTATGTCAGCAAGTGCTTTATTGGTGGATCTTAATAGGTGTTTGTTACAGAAGACATTAAGAAGAGCTGGAACTCTATCAGGATAATATAGAATTTGGCGGGGTATTGTAAGCTGGTTATATGTGAGTAGGTTGGGTAAGTCTAGCCAGGATAATTGCTTGATTGCTATGCAGTGATGTGTCTTGAGGGGTTAGTCAGTAGCAAACCTAGCTATTTTATTGTAGCAGGTGTTTAGTTTGTTAACGTTTGCTTTGTTTAGGTTGATGAGTATGGGGGAGGCACAGAGGAGTGCGGACAGTAGGTTGGTTCTTGCAATGGGGCTTTACTGTTATTGGTGAGGTACTTTTTGCATCTATATAGGGTTCCTAGTTTTTTTATGGACTTTCTTTATTGTCTGTGCAATGTGCATATTGAATTTCATGTTGTGATCTATGATAACCCCTAGAAGTTTGGTGTGTTGGACAGGTGGGATAGGGGTGTTACTGCCTGAGAATATTGTGAATGGTGGTATAGGGTCTAAGGCTCTGGTGGGGTAGAATATCATTAGCTGTATTTTATTGAGGTTAAGTATTAGTTGAGAGTTGGCTACCCAGGGTTTAACAGCAGTACCAATTCCTGAAGTTGAGGAAGTGATGGGGTGGAGCAGATTACAGTATTGATGATAAACAAGGCCCCTCGTTGGCCCTATTTAAGCACAGTTTGGACAATTGGATGGTTAACTGGAAATTCACCATGGGGGTTCCACCTGTGTCCCTCTTGGATAGGGGAAACAGGTGCTGATTTTAGTGTCTACTTGAACTAAATACCCTTGGGAATACGGTTTGAACTTGGCTAGGCTTTTGAGGGCCCTGGGGCCATTAGCCTACTAACCTCCTATGATCCTATGATTCCAGCTGTTTACTTATCTGGACAACTGGCCCCTCACGCCCCAACCAGGCATCATCTGCTACAAGCCAGGGATTACTTGTTTTCAGATCTCCAGATCCCTGGGCGTTACAATAAATTTGTCAAAATCCAGTCTATCCCCTGTACAGAATTTGTAATTCACAAGCACTTTTTGGATACCACAGACGAAAGAGCATCTTTGTCTCTTCATTGTCTCACATCATTAAGAAATCAGGTATGGGATTTGCTGTCATTTCTGTCCCTTTCAGCATTGATCGTACAAATGCTTGGTTCTATGTCAGCTGCCATAATACTATTCCTTCTAGCTAGGTTTTTTTTTATGTGAATCCTTCAATGATTTTTAGCAGTTTAGTGCCCCATTCTTTACCAGCCTCTACCTGTTACTATATAATTCATTACACTCTGCACACGTCATCTTCACTGGTAGAATCAGTCAGATGACCTGTTTCAAGGCAAGCCCCCCCCCCCCCCCCCGCAACAGCCAAAGTGAGCATGGACACTTCCCACTGGTTGAGGGGGGCATTTCAAGGGAAAGACAGCCCAAGGCACATGGTCTTCCCTGGAGACCAGGTTGCATATCAATGTCCTAGAGATGGGAGCAGTCCTTTTAATGCTGCAAGACTTTCATGACGTTCTCCACCTATGGACTACTGCGATGCACACTGACAACATGTCAGTAGTCTGGTATATCAACAAAAAAGGAGGAATCTGTTCTTACCCCTTGTGCAGCGAGATCATGAAGATCTGAGAATGGGAGATATCTTCAGACTGCCTTCTAATTGCAAAACATATACTGGGGAAATCCAGTGCTCTGGCAGACAGACTCAGCAGGTTCATTTTGATTTCTCATAAGTGGCCCCTCAATAAAACAGTTCTGAATCTGATTTCAGCCATTGGAGCCAAACTCGTTGCAACCTCTTTGCTTCCACCCTAAGCAACAAATGCAGCAGGTACTTCGCTCTAATCCCCCCTCCAGGGGAGTCCCCGCGGGATGCTCTGGTCCATGATTGGCCCCCGGTCTCCGATATGCTTACCCCCCTTTACTGTTGATCCTGAAGTTCCTACAGAAAGTCAGCAAGTCAAAGAGCTCGGTCATCCTCATTGCCTTCTTCTGACCTTACCAAGTATGGTTCCCCTATCTCTGGTCTCAACTAAAATATCTTCCATAGATTCTGGAGCCCAATCAAGGTCTTCTGCCTCACCATCTGAGATCCAGTATCCCAGTTTTAACTCCCTCAAACATACCTCATGGGTTTTCCACTACCAGTGAAAGCACGACATTTCAACCTCATTTCCCTTGTTCATAATTACTTTGACTTCCCAGAAGACTTCCACTAAGAAGGTACATAGAAATAATGGAAAAGATCTTTCTATAGGGGCTTCAAAAGAGAAAACTGACCTCTCAGCCTTACTTCTGCCATTCTTCTCTTTCTTTCCACTGTTTTTAAGAAGGGGCAAGTTTTTTTCTGCAATAAAACTACACTGAGCTGATATACGTAATTATCTTTCTGGAAATTAATCACCTTCTTTGTCAACTTCCAGGTTATGCAAAGCCTTTATGAAAGTAATCTTTGTGCTCACACCCCCTATAAAAGACCTGTCTCCACCTTGGGGTCTCACAGTTATTTTTCAGGGGCTGGCCCAGAAACTATTTAAACAAGCCTTGTCTTCTAAGTCGCCTTACATTATTTTTTCATAAAGGTAGGGCGTCTCTCTACATCAATCCTTCCTGTATACTTAAGGCAGCTACAGAGTCCAACATTATTCAGCCCATATAATTGTCAGTCTTCCTTTAACATTTATCTGCCAAGGGCAAATATCTGTTTCACCTCCTTGGCATGCACAGACAACTACACTGTTATCTTTGGGGAACAAAACAGTACAGAAAGTCTGACCAGCTGTTTGTACCTTTTTCTCTTAACCATTTAGGTCTAACAGTTTCCAAAATTACCCTGGCCAAACAGATTACTGACTATATTCAGCTGATTTATATTAAAAATGGTCTGGTATTGCCTCGCCCTCCTAAAGCCATTCTGCTAGATCTACGGATACCTCATCTGATCTTCCTCCAAAACTTCTACTGATGACGTGTATCTGTGCTGCAGCCACTTGATTTAAGACTCATACCTTTGTGACACTTTTAACAAGTGGACATTGTCTCCAGAAGCAGAGGTTCCTTGGTTAGACAGTGCTCCAGCATATCCTTCCTTGAGGCCACACAAGAATAACGTAGCTGGAGACTCTGACCCACTAGTGACGATGAATGAAAAGGGCAGCAGCAGTTTTAAACGTTATATAATTACCATAACTTAGCGTCTGTGTTGTCCATTTTCATTCTTCCTCACCTTCCCTTCCAACCACCCCCTGGCCTTGTCACTCCTAGAAGAATCTTTCTTTCTGTCCTCTCTCAGTAAATCTATGGGCAGTAGGCAGCAAACTCAATATGAGGAGTTGGGGATGGTGTAGGGCACTGTGGGAAAAGGGAGGAGCTCAAGAATAGGATTGGAAGTCTAGAAAATGCAGCCAAGATGGATCCAAGGATTGGACCCGTAACCCAATAGTGAGGAAGAATGAAAATGGACAGCACAGATGCCACGTTATGGTAAGTACATGAATTCTAATTTTAACAGACTGAAAAGAAACAGTCAGTGGTCCTAGGTGGAAAACATGCTTCTCCATGAGGCATTTTTCTCAAAAGAGTATCACAGTTAGATTGATATATACCATTATTTAATGAATTAAGTCTCAGCTGGTATCTATTTCAATTTGCTAACTTCGCTTAACCATTTAAGTAAATAAGTTCCCAGTTTCCCAATATAGCAATGTGTTAAGTGAAGTACTCTAAAACATCATCATGTTGTACAACTGCAAAATAAGTGTACCAGGTTAATCTGTCACATTTGTGTCTAACAAAATGGCTTAGTTAAAGCACTACAAGAGAGAAAGTACAGTTGTGTATACTTACCATAAATGTAGATGTTCGAGTGTATTCACTGTTGCAGTCATTACATTTGGAAAATCTGCTTGCAGTAGCCCTCAGTCGGCCTGATTAACAAAGTCTTGGGTCCTGCATCGGTTGCTGTCCCTTCTTCCATGACGTCAGGTCGTCAGGGGTATAAAACATGCAGCTGACGCCATTACATCAGTTTTTCTTGCCCCAGATGTCAGGTGCCCCCTAATGGGTAGCAATTAAATCTATAATACAAGGATATACCTCCAACAAAAAAGCAAATACACCAAAAAGCTTTTTGAGCATAGTAAGTGAGAGTAGAGGTATAGCCAAAAGAAGAGGGTAACCAGGACTGCAACAGTGAATACACTCAAACATCTACATTTATGGTAAGTGTACACAACTGTACTTTCTCTCTTGTACTTGTGCCATTTTATTTGTTAGACACAAATGTGACAGATTAACCTGGTACACTTATTTTGCAGTTGTACAACATGAGGATGTTTTAGAGTACTTCACTTAACACCTTGCTATATTGGGAAACTGGGAACTTATTTACATCTGGGTAGATTCCCAAAGGTTAAGGTTGGGAGGAGGAATTTAAACAGAATTAGGACCAGCTATAAGGCCCTGCAAGACTGTAGTGGCAAAACCAGCCTTGGATTTAGAGAAAATTGGCAAATGATAATGCTTGGTGAAAGTATGTACAGAACTCCAGGGAGCAGCTTTTAGGATGTCCCTTGTAAGGACGCCCCTGAGAAAGGCTGTACAGGTAGATGCAGCCCTGGTTGAATGGGGTCTGATGCCCTGTGGGATAGGTTTTCCCTGGTGCTTATAGCAGAAATGAATGCAGTGGCCTATCCATTTTGAAATGGTTTGCTTTGAAATAGCTTTCCCCTCTGTCCCTGCAGCAAATGCTACCAGCAGTTGATCAGATTTTCTTTGAGGTTTAGTCCTGTCCAAGTAGAATCTAAGTTGTCTCTGCACATCTAAGGAGTGCAGTATCCGTTCACCTTTGTTCAGTGGGTTAGCAAAGAAGGTAGGCAAATGAATGGACTGATTAAGAGCCACACTGGATACCACCTTGGGCATGAAGGAGGGATTGGGTCTGAGGGACACCCTGTCTGCATGAAAGATGATGAAAGGCTCCACTGCCATAAGGGCCTGTAACTCGGACACCCTTCTTGCAGAAGTGATTGCTAAAAGTAAAGCAGTTTTCCAGAAAAGGAACTTTAAATCTGCAGTAGCAGTTGGCTCGAAAGGATGAAGAGTGAGTTTCTCCAAGACAAAGTTAAGGTCCCAGGCTGGAGTTGGAGCTCTCCTTGGTGGCCTTAAATTTTTGGCCCCTCTGAGGAACTGCTTGAGCAGTGGGTGAGAGAAGAGGGGAGGCTCTGTGCTATAATGAGCTGAAATGGCTGAGGCATGAATTTTGATGGAGGAAAGGGACAAGCCCTTATGAAGCATCTCAGTCAAGTATTGTAGAATCTGAGGTAAATTGGGCACTGCTGCGCTGGACCCTTGAGACTGGTTCCAGGTACAAAATTTTTTTCCATTTTGCAGCATAAGATTTTCTAGTACTAGGCCTCCCAGCCTCTAAAATGATATCCATCACTGATTTACTGAGGGGTGGTAAAGGAGAGATTAGGTGATTAGCCAGGCTGCTAGGTTCAGGGTTTGCAGCTGAGGGTGCAGAATCTGGTTCTCCTGCTGAGACAACAGGGAAGAAGTCTGAGGCAGGTGACATGGGGCCAAGAGTGACACACTGCACAGGAGGGGGTACCAGTGTTGGCGTGGCCAGTCTGGTGCAATTACAATCGTCCCTGGCTTGTCCTGTTTGATCTTTAGTAGTACCTTGGAGAGCAGAGGCAGAGGAGGAAAGGCATAAACTGACAGGTTTTTCCAGCTGAAGGATAGAGCATCCACATTCCAAGCTAGTTTGTGGGGAATCCTTGTGCAAAATCTGTCCAATTGATGGTTCTGGGGGGAGGCAAACAGGTCTATATCTGGGCTCCCCCATTTGCTTGTCAACATGTTGAAAATCCTTGGTTCCAGTTTCCACTCGTGTGGGTCCATGAGGTTTCTGCTTAGTCCATCTGCCAGTGTATTTAGTTTTCCTGGCAGGAATTGAGCTTGTAGATTCACTTGGTAGCTCAAGGCTGTGTTCCACAATGCCATGGCTAGTCTGCAGAGGGGGTAAGAATGTGTACCCCCTTCCTTGTTTATGTACCACGTGACTGTGGTGTTGTCCGTCTTTACCATTAGTTGTCCTGGAAGAATGTGGTCCTTGAAGGCTGTCAGAGCATTCTGTACAGCTAACATTTCCTTTTGATTTATGTGTAGGTGCATTTGACCTGGGTTCCATTTGCCCTGAATGTACTTCCCTGCCAGGTGAGCCCCCCATGCATAGTCTGATGCGTCTGGTGTTAAGGTTTGGGCGGCAGGGGGTAGTGTGAATGGCAGTCCCTTGTTTTGGTAGCAGGCCTCTGCCCACCAAAGGAACTCTAGGTGTAGACAAGGTATGACAGGAGTCATAGCTTCTAGATCCTGTGAATGTTGACACCATAGGCTTTTGAAATACCACTGCAGTTTCCTCATATGCAGCCTTGCATATGAAATTAGAAGAATGCAGGAGGCCATGAACCCCAAGGCCTGCAGTATCTGCCTTGCAGATAACGGGTTTTGTGGCCACTTGTTTGAAGTAGGTTGTCAAATGAGTCCGTTTCTCTGGAGTGTGGAAAGCCATCTGGGAAGTTGTATTCAAGCTTGCTCCCAGGAATATAATTTGCTGACAGGGTACCAGGTGTGATTTATTTTCGTTTATGGTGTACCCCAGACAAGTCAGTACCCTTTGAACAAAGGTAAGATGATTCAAAAGTATGTCCCGGCTTTCTGCCTGAATTAGACAATCGTCCAGGTATGGATATATTTGAATATTTTTTTGCCTGCAGAATGCAATGACTGGAGCTAGGCACTTTGTGAATACCCTGGGCGCAGTAGATAAGCCAAAGGGCAGTGCTGAGAACTGATAGTGCATGTCACCTGCTTTGAAGCGTAGGTATCTTCTGCAAGACTCCATGATAGGGATTTGCAGGTATGCTTCAAGTCTAGTGTTGCCAACCATGCATCTTTGCCTAGCATAGGAAGCAGCTGGTGAAGAGTCAGCATCTTGAATATTGGAATCACCAGAAAGGTATTTAGAGTAGAAAGGTCCAGGATAGGACACCATGTATTGCCTTTTCTGGTTACCAGAAAAAGTCTCGAATAGAAACCTTGTCCCTTTTCCTCTTCTGGTACCAACTGAATAGCCCCCATGCTTAAGAGAGAGAACTTGATTTTGGGCCTCTGCCCACTGATTTGGGGGTAGATCTGGCCACCTGCTTGGTGTTGGTAAGGTGTGGAAGTGAAATCTGTATCCTTGGGACACTATATTTAAAACCCATTTGTCCTGGGTAATGAGTTCCCAGTTTTTGGCCTGCAGACCAATCTTTCCGCCTAAAGGAGCATTCAGTTGGGAAGTGCTTGGAAGTTTTAAAAGCAAGTCACTGAGACAGTTTTCCATAGGGGGAGTCTTACTACTCCCTGATTTGGGTGCGGAAACCCCCCACTGCTTAGTCTTGTGTGTCCCCTGGGACTGAAACCTGGGGTATCTGCTGTACCTGGGTTTGGCTTGAGAAGACCTGGAAGGGGCTGGAAAGGACCAATTCTTAGAGGGCCAATGCCTACTAAATCTAGGAGGCTGAACTTGTAAGAAATCTTTAACAGTTTGCATAGATTTAGCTTCATCTTCCATCTTTTTAAGAACTTCCTTAGCCTTGTTGCCAAACAGGTGCTCATGATTTAAGGGAGCATCCAACAATTTAGCTTTAAAATGATCAGGCAAAGATTGCCCCTTAAGCAAAGCATGCCTTCTGAGCACAGACCCAGTAACAGCAGCCCTGCAAGAGGCCTCTAATGAATCAAATACACATTGCAAAGTATGTTTTCCAACCTGTTCAGCAGAATGCATTAAATCGTGTAATTCGTTATTTTCCACACAGTCAGGAATCAACATCAATTTCTGTTTAAGCAATCCAATAACATGTTGCTGATACTTTAACATATGAAAGTGGCAGTTTAAAGCCCTAATGGCCAAGGTTGCAGAAGTGTAAACCTTCTTACCCCATCTATCCAGCGCCCTGGGGTAGGATTTTTAGCAGTAGAAGCCTTAATGCATTTGGGTCCCTGTGAAATAGTCTCTGGATCCGCAATAGGAAAAAGGAACTTGTGTGAATCAGGAACCCTGTAATATCTGTCAGGTTTCCTGGGAGCAGGAGGCAAAGAATCAGGTGCCAAACTAGATTCCGAAAAAGCATCATCAACAATGTCTAGTACAGGAGGAATACCTAAAGGCCTATGCTGAGGCAGGAGTAAGAAATCCCCAAGTCTCTTTTTAGAATCAGAAAAATCCTGGCTTTCCCAGTGGAAATGTTCCCTTAGAGTATGTAAGGTTTCACCAAAAGAAAAATCCTCTGGAGGGGAAGCAGAGGGAATAGAATCCTCTGCATCAGAATCCTCATAAGTAGATAAGGGCAAATCCAGATCATCAGAAGAATCAGAAAAATCGGAATCCTGGTCAGAAGATTCATAAACAACTTCAGTCCTAGGTCACTTAGAAGGGGGAGGTTGGCTTCCCCTGATTAGAGTTATAAGATCTTCAGCCATTTTTATAATTTGTTTTTTAGGCAGAGAGGCCTGAGCATGCGGCCTGGGCATCGTTTTTTTTAGGCATGGTTCGAGATTTAGGCCTAAATGAAGGAGGCGTTGGTTTAATATGCAAGTCCGTAGGCCTAAATACACCCTCAGAAGCCAGTGCCTGCACAGCGGCTCCGGACCCATCCAAGGTAGAGACATCCGTGTGTTCCATAGTTGAAGCATCTCGCAGCACACTGGACTCCGAATGGGTCTCAGTAGAGGCCTGCGAATCAGAAGTAGCGGGTATCAGGGGCTGCGAAAGTGCCTCTCTGAGTACCGGCGAACTAGCAACTGGCTTAGGAGAAGCGTCGTCAGCAGTTTTGGACCTTGGCGGCCTGTCTCTGTCTTTATCTTTGCATTTTTTCGAAATCCCAGTAGTCGGATGGCTAACCGACGATATTTCTGGATAATTAAACCGAGAACCAAAATTAAAATTTAGAGGCAAAAATATACCGACGACGGATAGTGCACTGATTAAATAAAGCACAAAACTGACAGCAAGGTACGTCGTGGTCAGGGCCTTGGCAAGGAATACAGTACGAATGAAAATCTTTATGCGGTATTTGCTTTCCACAAGTAATGCAATTATTAACTTTTACTGACATTGGTAAGGAGCACGAAAAAGTTTCCCCAATGGGGTACTTAGCTTTAGTTGAAGACTTCGGTTCTGAAACTCGAAAACGAAAATTTCAGGAGTCGGCCGACCGGCACTTGAGAACTGTTTCTGCTTCGGGCACTGCACGGCAAGAAAGACTGGTGTAATGGCGTCAGCTGCATGTTTTATACCCCTGACGACCTGACGTCATGGAAGAAAGGACAGCAACCGACGCAGCACCCAAGACTTTGTTAATCAGGCCGACTGAGGGCTACTGCAAGCAGATAACCCAAAAGTAATGACTGCAACAGTGAAACACGAAGAACATCAGAAATTTGCTGAATGACTTCTGAACTATTCAGCTGATTTTTATGAGCTGTAGATGCAGTAATAAAAATGAGGCATTAATTTTCTTTACTATCATCTGGCTTTACTTTTACATTTATATGCAACAGTTAACATGTGCTTTTTATTTATTTGCATTATGTGCTGCATTTCATAAAAGTGGACTGTCTGACATTTAGGGGAAGCTAGAACAATAAACAGAATTTTTCTTCTGCACATTCAAATCTACTCTTTATCCTTTATGTTTTCCTAACTTACAAGTGTCTTAACATTAGCATAATTTTATGATGTACACAAAATGCAAACCAAGAAAAATGTAAAATTAATGTTGTTAAATATAAGTAGGACCAGATCCAAATAAGGTAGTAGCTTTGAGTACTATTTTGAGTGTTTTACAGAATGTAGAAAAGTCAAATTACAGACAGTGTGGCTGTGTGCTAATGACCTATGTAATGTACAGAGTGCCAAGAATTAGCTCCAAAAATAGGAAAAAAGACAAGCTTAAACATCTTTCTGATGTCATAAAGGAGCTTAATGGGATTTCCAGTCAGGCTTTACAAGTAAGACCATCTGCATTAGACTTGGACCGGTGTACCAACATTCTAAACGATACGTTAGACTGCATTTCTATTCTTATTTTTTGAGTAATTATTGTTAAAAGTAGAAGGAAAAGATGACACCTCTTGCTATTTCATTTAGGAAATTCAAACTGAGTGAAATTTATTACCTATTCTTTAAAGGAGACAGAACGCCAAGTCTTTGCTCTCCAGACAAAATCATAAAGGAGTACTCACAAAGAATTCTAGTTCATAATGATTACTGCACCCATACACGGAAGCAGTGAGTTGCTTTCTTACCAGCTGTTAGGCTTGCCAGGCAGCTGAAATTTAAGTCACTTTGTTACACCCAGCTATTCTGAAACCATTCCTGCTTTGCAGTGTTACAACTTTCTTAGACCAAAAGAAAATGTTGCAAAAACTTTAGGCAATGGCACACCGACTGGACCTGGGTATCCCTCAACAAGAAGACAATCTCCTTATGACTTCTTCTCAAGATACAGTTTAAGAATATGGAACCTTTCCCTCTCTTCAAATCCTTCATGAAACAAAGAAAGAGACTAGACTTCTCTCTCACTGCTCTACTCAATCTGTCCAAAGATGTATGGCAATATAAAGAAAAAGAAGGAAATAAATCTGGAAGGTAGTGGATAAAGGAAAATTATAGAAAGAAAAGACAATGGAACTTTTATTACTTCCATTTTATGAGCATTTGATGTATTTTATAAAGATAACTTTACAACAGTTAGGTATGGAGTAAACCTCTCCCTAAATTTACCTTCTTCCTCTTTCCCCTTACCCCCAATTCCTTTATTTTCCAATTCCCTTCTTCTTTTGTGAATACAGCAGCAGGCTTCCTAAAGGAATTATTAGAAAGAGTACAAGCACGAGTATTTTTGGACAATAGGCTTTCTATCTTTTTTCTCTCAAGCTAACTTTAGGAAAGTACTTTGCAATCTAGTAAAACCACTAAGCCTCATCTTTGGAAGCAAATTCATTAGTTAAATGTAAATAAGAAGTTATGTACTCACCATAACGTTCCATGTGAGTTGTTCATCTCGCCTTCATTCTTGACTGATGGGGTTCGGCTCTGGTACGGCCAACATGCAAACCTCAAGGTCTTCCAGTAGCTTGAGGCCAAGCCCCTATCCCATGATGCACTGCGAATTACCTCAGATCTTGTTTGCTGCGTATACTATAACCATATATAATAGCTATTCCCCTACAGAAGGGAAGAAGAATTGAGCAACCATGATGAATCCAACATACAGCTCAACTATCAGCCAGGAGGGGGTCTATATTATAACATAGAATTTTATAAAGTTCGAATGTTATAATATTGAACCAGTAATGTCGAACTCTGAAAACAGCGAAGGTGCAGGACACCGAATTCTTTCCCAGGGAAAGAATTTGGTGGGCCGTTGCTGTGGCTTCACTGTTTTCAGCGTTCGATATGTTGGAACATTACGGGTTGGGTTCAGGTAAATGTACGATTGTGTGTAGGTTAGGGGGTGTTAGGTGAGTTAGGGTTAGGGAGCGAGTCAGGTAAGTGTGCGGTTGTGTGGACGTTAGGGTTAGGGCACGGATCAGGTAAGTGTGCGATTGTGTGTAGGTTAGGGTTAGGGGGCGGGTTAGGTGAGTTAGGGTTAGGGCGCGGGTGAGGTGAGTGTGCGATAGTGATGGACCTTAGGGTTAGGGTTGGGTTAAGGTAAGTGAATAGCTAGTAGTGTATGTAAAGTTTAGTTTAGGTTTAGGTGTCGGATTTTAAGTGCATGTGTGTGGATTGCTGTTTTTTGTGTGTGTTTGTGTTTTGTGTATGTTTCTCAGAATAACAATTTTTTTTTTCCCTGGGGAAAAAAACTGCTATTCTGACTGTTCGATGTTTGCAGATTTCAGTGTTTAGGGTTCGATATTATAATATTTGATGTTTTCAAACTTTGATGTTATAATATAGACCCGTAGGAGGGAGGGACATAAGAATGAAGACGAGATGAACAACACACATGGAACATTATGGTGAGTACATAACTTCTTAATGTGAAGTTGTTCAATCTCGCCTTCATTCTTGACTGATGGGTAGCGTCCCAAGCACCATCAATCTTGGGTTGCTCATGGGAGTACATTTTTCAGGACCGTGGACCCAAAGGAGGCCCTGTCCCTGGAGGCCTTATCAACTTTGTAGTGAGTGATAAAGGTATGAGGTTTTGACCAAGTGGCTGCTGCACAAATGTTATCGAGGGGAAGTTTGGCTGAAAACGCAGAGGATGTAGAAACTGCTCTGTTTGAGTGAGCTTTAATCTTGTGTTGCAAGGGCATATTAGCAGCTGAATAGACAAAAGTGATACAATCAGATAACCATTTAGACAGAGTTGTTTTAGCCACTGGTCTACCTTTCCTGGATTCAGAGAATGAAACAAAAAGCTGGTCTGATTTCCTGAAATCTTTTGTTCTATCCAAATAAAATCTGAGCTGTCTGTGAACATCAAGTTGGTGCAGCATATACTCTAACTTGTTGGAATGATTAGGGAAGAAAACTGGTAACTCAATAACTTGGTTAATATTGGTTTCTGAACAAACTGTGGGCAAAAAAGAAGCATTTGTCCTAAGTGATACTCTGTCAGCATGAAAAATCAAATAAGGAGGGCTGATAGACAAAGCCTGAAGCTCTGACACTCTGCGGGCAGAAGTAATAGCTACCAGAAAAATGGTTTTCCACGACAAATATCTGAGGTCACAAGATGATGCTGGTTCAAACAGAGGGAGAATTATACGTGAAAGCATAAAATTTAGATTCCACTGAGAATAAGGAGTTTTCAAAGGTGGTCTCATATGAAATGTCCCCTTGAGAAAGGCTTTGGATAACTTGTGGGACATGATATTTAAACCGTCAACCCCAAGATGAAAATTAGAAATAGCAGACAACTGAACCTGAACTGTTGCTGCTGCTGCTCCTTTGTTAAAGCTCATAGTCAAGAATTATAGTATGGATGTCATGGAGGCTTGGTAAGGATCAATATTATTTTTAAAGGCCCATATAGAAAATCTCTTCCACTTACTAAGATATACTTTTCTAGTGGAGAGTTTATGAGAAGACAAAAGGATCTGTTTTGTCTCATTGGAAAGGTTACGAAGCCTGGCTATGAGGGGAACTGGAGCAGCCAAGCTGTCAGCTTCAATGACTGCAGAGAGGGATGAAGGTACCCCGACGGGTGTCAGGAGGTATGGAACTGGGTCCAGAATCCAGGGATCCTCCAAGAGATGAGGTTGAAGGAATGGGAACCAAATCTGCCGAGGCCAGTGAGGGGGTATAAGAATGATGGTCCTTCCCAGGGGATTTTGCTTTCTGTAGAACCTTGGGTATCAATGGTACTGGTGGAAATGAACAGAGGAGACCCAGGGGCCAATCATGTACGAGTGCCTCCCTCGGGGCTTCTCCCAGAAGGGGAATCAGGGCAAAGTAGCTTCTGCATTTTGTGTTGATGTGACTGGCAAAAAGGTCGCAGCAAGGCTGGCCCCATTTGCGGAAAATCCTGTCCGCAATCTCTTTCTTGAGGGACCACTCGTGTGGCAACAAGATTGCCCTGCTTAGTTTGTCTGCTATCATGTTGGATCCCCCAGGGATGTACGTTGCCAACAGAAAGCACTGGGAGGAAACAGCCCACTGCCAAACACTGAGGGCTTCGCGGCAAAGGGAGTAAGATCTGGTTCCCCACTTATTTGTTCAGATACCAGACTACTGACATATTGTCTGTCTGAATCGTAATCGTTCCTAGAGGAAGAGAGTCCTGGAAGTACTGCAACACCAAAAGTACTGCTCTCATCTCCAGGATATTGATAAGCAAATGTGACTCCTGATCGGTCCATGTGTCTTGGGCAGTCTTTCCCTGAAAATGCCCCCCACCCACCCTAGTAGGGAAGCATCTGTGGTCACAATGGCTACTGGAGGGGGTAGAACAAAGAGACGTCCTATGGTGACATGAAGAAACGTCAACAACCACTGGAGGTCTTTCTTGCAAGAGCTTGTAATCAATATTGCGTGGTCCATGGGTAGTTCCTGGTAAGACCATTGAGTGAACAACAGCCATTGAAGTATCCGCATATGCATTCTTGCTAATGGTATGGCTAGGATTGCTGCTGCCATCATACTCAATACTTTCATAACCTCTGAAGCTGGTGCTCTGTCTTTCAATACCAATGTGCTGACATGCTGATGGAAGAAAAAAGACTCTTTCCATTGGTAGCCTTCGAGTGGTGGTTGATGTGTCTAGCTCTGCCCCGATAAAAGCGATATGCTGTGATGGTGACAAGGCAGACTTTTCTGAATTGACTGTAATGGCTAGATGATTGCAGAGTGACAGAGTGTACTCCCTTGCCTGAATTAGTTGATGCCTGGTGGTGGCAGTAAGAAGCCAATAATCTAGGTACGGAAACACCTGGAATCCTAGACACCGCAGGTGAGCCGTGACCACTGCCATGCATTTGGTGAACACTCTGGGGGCTGTAGTGAGACCAAAGGGCAGGGCTTGAAACTGATAATGATTGGCACCAAGTCAGAAATGCAGGTGATCTCTGGATGGCCTGTCCATCTTTATGTGGTAGTACTCATCCTTGAGAGCTATCGAGCACATCCAATTGTCTTTCCCCTAAGAAGGGAAGTATAGACTGAAGTGTGACCATCCGGAACTTCTCTTTCTTTACATATTGGTTGAATCTGCTGAAGTCCAAAATGGGTCTCCAGTCCCCTGTTTTCTTTGGAACCAAAAAGAATCTTGAGTAAGTTCCAGATCCTGTTTGGTCTGCTGGGTATGGCTGGATGACTCTTTTTTTCTAGCAACGTTCGGACCTCTATAGTTGCCTGTTCCCTGCAACTGGGTGGAATGTCCGGGATTCTCCTTATGGTCGGAGGGGTTGTGGCGAATGGTATGAAGTACCTTCTGGAATTATACTTTGTACCCAGCTGTCTTTTGTTATTTTAAGCCAGGCGTCTGGGTACAAAGATAAGCGGCCCCCGACTGCCTCCAGAGCAGGACAGTCGGGCCTCCTTTCAGGAGCGCTGGTAGGGTTGCCCAGAGAAGTGATCGCTGTCACCCTGGTGTTGCGGACCCCTCTGCCACGAGGGCGGCATCTTCCATTATTACCCCCTCCTCTGCCCCTGGAGGGGGGTTCAACATGTGTGTCCTGAAAGGCTCCCTGGGCTTTCCGGAACCACATTTTCCCTCCCCTTTGACTTTTGGGATAAGGTTGGATAGGGGTGTAAAAACGGACTCCGACAGCAGACAGAGTCTTTCCCTCCTGTTCACACCTGGTCAAGGTTTCCTTCACTTTAGGCCAAAAAATGATGAGCCATCAAAGGGAGTGTTCACGAAGGATGACTTGAAGGGCTCCGCGAAGGAACACAAGCGCATCCAGTAAAGTCTTATAAGAGCGATTCCTGTACCCAGTGCCATACTCGTTCCATCAGCTGCACAGGATATGAGATGCATGGATGAGTTGACAATAGAATTTGGGGTAGAAAGCTGGGCAGCAACTTTATCAGAGGCTCCTGCAGCTACTGTACCCTGAAGAGTATCTTCCAACTCCTTAAGGAGATCTCTTTGCAATCTAGTAAAATGGGTTAAGTAGTTCAGTGAATGGAGAGCAAAAGTTGCTGAACTGAACATGCATTTCCCATATCTATCCATTATCCTAGACTCTCTATTAGGAGGATGGATAGACGAGGAAGTCTCAGACATTTCCTTTTTGGTGGCCGCCGCCACCACCATGGCATCAATAGGAACTCCTTTGGCTAAGAACATTTTGTCTAGTGGGGCTGATATAAATTTGTTAGGCCTCCTAGGGACAGGCTCTATAGAATCCAGTGACTCCCATGCCCTTCGAGAATCCCAACTGCATGAGTTCATCGAAGGGCGGAGACACCCAAGAGGTGGAGGGTTGAGACCCGAAAGCCTTCAGGAGAACTGACTCATCCTCAGTAGGGTTTTTGGACTGCCAATCACCCCTCTGCCTAAGGATCTCAAGTATCTCAACAAAGGAGATATCCTCAGAGGGGGACTGTGGGGACCCTTCTGACTCACCCAAGTCAGTATCAGATGTTAAAGACTCCTATGGGGAGTCCAAGTGTCTCCTCTTGCACAATCTCTTCCTAGGAGCCTCTTCAGTGGGGTCTTCTGGAGAGGTCTCGGAAGAGCAGGGGCCACTCTGTGGGGCTACCTGGGTCTCTGGGTCTCTACGTTTAGCCTGGATCATGGAAGCAGAAGTAGACACAGGTGTTTTTGGGGATGATGAAACAAGGCCTAAAGTCGAGGATGTCTTGGGAGACAATGCTCTCCTCATGGCATCGAAGGCACCACCGCTCTGATGGGAAGGATTCAACGGATCCGAGGGAACCTTCAAACCCCCCCACACCGAGACAGTGGGCTCTGAGCCGGAGGTAGGAGCTGAGCTCATCCAAGGCGAAAACCCGAGAGGGAGAGTCGGCACCAACAAGTCGGTCTGACTATCCTCTCTGGATCCGACTGGAGAGTGTCGGCTCCTAGAGTCCCCGGTCGGCTCTGAGGATGTCAGAGTGGATGGAGCTGAGGACACCAGAACAGGTCTCGACTCCAAAGGCTCCACGATCAACAGGTCTGATTCTTCTGGCTCTGAAGGGCCGGTAAGGCTCGGAGGAGGAGTAGACAAAGCAGGAGTAGTGGTCTTTGGCTCCGAAACCACTTGGGTCAGAGCCGACAACAATTTAACAAGGCCTGGTGCCTGTAGAAGCTTCTGCACCAATCGAGCCATATCCAAATCTGAAAGGCTGAAAGACGACCTAGATGAATGCACAGACTGTGCCGACTGGACTAATGGTGACTCAGGCACTTCGGATAGCGGCTCCAGTGCTGTGGGCCGGCTCCGAAAAGAAATGACAGTTGGCTCCGAAACCTGTGGAGCTGATGTCGCAGAGTCATCAGATTTTTTGAATGCTTGGAGTCCTTAGATTCAACAGATGACTTGGAGGACTTAGAAGATTTGCTTGCAGCATCCTGGTCACTCAATGCCTTTTGAAAAGGGTGTTTTAACAAGCTCCTGTCCATTAATTTTCTTTTCCTCTCTAACAGAAACCTGGATGAAAAGGAATGGCAGATAGCACAAGATTCTTGTAAGTGGACAGCCCCTAAACAATATACACAGGTAACATGCCCATCAGTTACTGACATTTTTTGATTACAGTCTGGACATTGGGATGTTTGTCCTTATCATCCGCCATGATACTACTTTAATACACGCAGATCAAATATTAGTGAAGATAATAGGCTCTAAAAATACACACACACACACACACACACACACACACACACACACACACACACACACACACAGACGGGCCTGAGAAAAAGTATCCAAAAAACTCTATATAACTAGAACTAAATACTAGAATAAACTATTTAAACACACGCACTACCCAAAGATAACTAGGCCAAAACAATGAGGCCAAATATTTAAAGAGTAAATATTTATGAACACACGGGAAGGGGAACTGCAAGGAAGCTATAAGAGCTAACTATCTAACTATCCTAAGTGAAAAAATTACTAAAGTTATATAATAAACTGCTAAACAGAAAATTTTTAAAGTTTACTGGCCTGAGCTTTTCACTGGAACCTCCGATCAGATGCCGCGGCAAACTAGATCTGGGGTAATTCGCAGCGCATCATGGGATAGGGGCTTGGCCTCGAGCTACTGGAAGACCTCGAGCTTTGCATGTGGCCGTACCGGAGCCAAGAGATCAGCTCTGAACCCCATCAGTCAAGAATGAACATCGAGATTGAACAACTTCACATTCATTCTTTTACAGTTTATGATGGGTTACAAATAATATTTGAAGAGTGTATGAAGAGCATAGTCTTTCAAGCTTTTTTTGTTTAGCTTTGTAACTTTATGGTGTCAGCTTCTTGAAGTCAGTTTACAGATTGTATAAGAACTGATGGCAACTGATAGTTTGTTTTCCAAACTGACTGATTTATGGTCATAACAAAATGACATACAAATTATTCTCTTGGAATGTTAATAAACTAAATTTGCTCATTAAAAGGACTAAAATATTTATATATGTATTAGGAGGCAAGCTCCTCCCTGGATGTGCAGGAACATGAGAAATTAAGAAAGTCTGGATTATATAACATAATATAATCCTCCTCTTGTCAAGGAGGAGGGAAGGGGAGGGGCGTTTGTATATTAATTGAAAAGACACTGCTCTTTACCTTAACAGCAGTGTTAATGGACAAGGTAGGGAGATAAGATACATGTAAGGGTTGCTGGAAATGCAAACAATTACTTCTATTTGTGTTTATATTCATCAGGTGCTTCTATGAAATAGGCAGCACTTACTTTTAAAGATCTGACATTGTTCTGTGACAGTTGGTCATTAATGGTAGGGGAGTGGATTTGGATGACATACATTCCCAAGGAATGGTAACTCAAACCGTCCCTTTAGGTAGGCTTTTAGCTAGATACTGGAAGGATGATGGGATTTAGAGATGCAGCTAGGTTAGACAGATTAGTAAACCTCTCAATTTACATGATTCTCTTATACATACAAATCTTTTTCCTTGAGTTGATGAGCTCTTAGCATCCAATCTGAATGCATATTATCTCCAAAAACTGGATGTTGAGGCTATTTCCTTGTCTGATCATGCCCCTATGACTCTGGAGCTTAACTTAATTCACTCTTTGGTCGTTTATAATCTCGATCTAGAAAGTTGGATTATTTTTAGCCTTTTGGAGGATTTAATTCATTCTTTAGTAAAGAGGAGGAGACAGAGTACTTCTTAATGGATTTTTATTATCATTTATTTTCAGGCACTGAATACCTGATACCCACAGGATGGGACAGTTTTAAATCAGAATTAATTTCATGGTCATCTGAATACACTGCTAAGTTGGAAGAAAACTTTTCAGCAACAAATAACCGAGGTTGAAAGTGATATTATCAGAATGACAGGTCATCCCAAACAGATGATCTGGAAATGGAAACAAAGTATGTAAGCTTGCCCTCTGAGTTAGACAGTGTGATGAAGAGAAAAAATAAACAGTTTAGCCAAGCATTACAATTGCTTCCATACACCCCTAGTGGGTATAAAACCTCACTAGCTAGACTTAGGGGTGAACAGTAACTGGGATGACAAGTGGGATACTCTGTCCCACAACTAATTAGAGAGGGAAAGAGTGAGAAATAGAGTCATATAGATCAAAGAGATGCAGGACTGGGTAGTCTTCCAACAGAGATGCAGAAGAAATTCGGCGACTGTTTTATACTTTCCTGGCACTTGGAAACCACAATTTACCTACTGGTAACATACTAAATTCTTGAAGGTATGATCTTATCTTAGAAATATTAAAGGCAGGGAGAAAGGTGCTTAACAAGCTTTTGCTAAGCATCCCTAAGCAATGCTGAGATTTAACCTTGTGCTAGAGATTAACATCAGACAGCACCAGGCTGGCAAAGAACACCATCAGAAGATAAAAGAGCTTTAAAAGAAGCGAGATATTTTGCTGTGTCACAATTTTAAACAAAAATGTGTGGCAGAATGAAGTGACTAACAGCTTTTAAAGTGCTCCATTCTTCAAAGTACACTTTGTTTGGCAGCACTAAATGTTTTACTGGCTTTCAATGGGTTTGAAAGATGGTAAAAACTATTGGCTATCTTACACTTTCTTCTTGTAAATGATAGTACATGGAGCAGCTAAAGCACTGTGCACTACAAATAATTATAATGGCGTCACACCAGTCATAACACTTATTATATATTCCTGACATGGATACCAAGATTCATTTCTCAAGCTCCGCTCCTGAGGAGAATTTACTGGTGTTAGTACCTTCAACACATAATAAGCTGGTTATGATCAGACAACTGATCATAATCCTCTATGTTTAATCCTCATGGCTGAAGAAAATAATTAGCAATGTGACTGCTGCTGCATTTTCAAGAACAGCTTCACCTCCCTGCACCATCTTACTCATGGGTACTAACCCTACCCTTGCCCTGTCCATGCCCCTAATCTCAACCCTACACATTAGGGTACTAACACCCTTTCCCTGACACTGCCAGTAAACAAGGCAGATGCAAGAGTGCACACACACACACACACACACACACACACACACACACACACGCACACACACACACACACACACACAAATCAAATGCCAAAAATGTCACTAAAAACAAAAATGTCAGTATTAGTAGCCTATTCAACATTGCATGCTTCAACCACTCCTGAACTTGAGAAAGCATGCATTCAACCAGTTCTAACACCAGAAAATCCTTCTACCAAAAGAAGGTCTGATGGAATATATGGAACCATTCCCTGTTGAAATGTTGGCACTCATAATGTTGAGTGCTGAAAACTCTGAGAAGAATGAATCTTGAAAATCTTTCAACCACAGAGTCTTGAATCAGTATAGGAACAAGCTAATAGTTCATGGATTGCTATTTTCTTCTTCCTCAATACCTGGAGCTTCCCCCTCTGCAATAAACCAGCGGAAAATATCAAGGGAGAAAGGGGGCACGTCTAAAGAAATGTCCAAAGAAAACAGCTTTTTATCCTTAAGACTTCTTTTTCTGTGTGTGTGTGTGGGGGGGGGGGGGTGCCCCCCCCAAACTTATATATAACTCCAAGATTGCCATACATTGCAGAAAGGGAAATATTCAAAGAAATGGCATTCAGTCTTCGTGTTTCGGGATTCACTCTAGTGGGTCCCAACACTTCATATGGTTACTGTAGGGAACCCATATGGTTTATAGGGATGCAGGTGGAAATCAGAGTACCTAGAGAAAACCTATGCAGACATGTAGAGAATCTGCAGGCTCTGCAAAGACAGTAACCAAAGGTCAGAAGTGAACCTCAAACCCTAAACTGTGAGACAGGAATCTGAAACTGTGAGTCACAGCACTTCTCAGTGGAATGGTCAAAATCTGGTAAGACAAAGACAAAGCCAGATTTGTCTTGCTAAAGTATTTCAAAGAAATTCCACCACATTGAGTAATTCTCTTTACCTTAAAACAGTGAAGTTCGTAAACAGAAAAAAAAAAGGTAGACTGTACTGGGTGCTACTGCACTGGTAGCAAGAGAGGTAAAGTCCTCTACAGGAAACGCTTATTGCCGTATAACTTTTGATTATACTATCATTTTTAAACATCTTTATTAAATTCACACTTTGTGAACAATGACATGGTTACTCATAAAGTAACAGAAAAAAGCAAACCATTGTTAACATTTTTCATTATTTTCATGCATTATATATAAACATAATTCAGTTCAATATTAGAGAAACTGTCAAAGCCCTGACTTCATATCTCTCAACCTCTTAGAGCAAGAAATCTGGACAAAGCCATTAATAAAAGTGAGACAAAGGCTGAAAAATAGGGACAATTTTTAAATATTGCTCTAACAAACTTAGAAAGTTGATAAAATAACAAGTTTTTCATTAGCATTAATGTTCTGAAGGGTATGAAGTCTGAAACTCAAACGCCTGTCATTATTTTCTAACTTCCATCTTTAGTAACTTGCCACTAACTTGATAGAAAATCACAATTTTATGAAAAATGGACTAAAATTTGAGGCAAAAATCTGGACTTTCTGTGAAAATCTGTACAGTTGAGAGGTATGCTTGCCTTCTGTTAAATTTCACTCCTCCTCCTAAACATTATTTTACATGTACTGCTCCTACAAACCCCATTTATTTCTATGTAATTTGGTCCTTCCTTTTTCTAAAGAACTCGCCTCCAATTGTTTTATTTCCTTTATACTATTCAATACTTCAGTGATGTCTGGTTTAGATTCTGATTTCTATTTTCTAGTAATTGCATTTTTTGACAGCCTGTAGCCTTGCTATGTCTAGGCAATTAAAATTCTGTGTCCTATTTCAAAAGAATCATTTCTTTAGTTAGTCATTTCTTCTATCAACATCTCTAAAAAGTACTCTGTAGGTAATTTTTACAATCTGCCAACTTGTTACATTCCCAAAGTCCTTGATTGTCATTTTTATGAACAAACTACACCAAAACATCCTGCAATCTACAAAAATGAATACAATTTAAATATGTACAATTACAACAATAAAAGGTCTTAAACAAATAAAATAACTTTATCTTTAAACTGTTGCAAGCATATCTGGTTTGCCTGACTTAGGTTACATATTTATTTCTTACGTGACAATACTATTACATCTAGAAGATAAATACTAAGGACTGATTTTGTTACTAGAGTACAAAGCCTATTAAACTGCACCTACTAAAGAATTTGTACTACTTACTGAAATCTCTTTACTAGGCAGAAATACTAATTACACACAATTCTAGCATGGACCACCCAATATTTTATATCACTACAGATATTCACTGATATTTCAAATCGAAAGAAGTTAGCCAATTTGTGGTCTCCAATCACTGCAGTATGAAAGCTGCAGGCATGTATTTAAGAAGTTCTGCAATGCATTAAAATGATCTTTCATATCTACCAAGCAAACGTTATAACAACACTTGCCACCCTTTACTGAGTAGGTCATTAAACAAGCAGCTCTAATATGAATCACAACATTATGGGAGAAGAATGTTTTGTTCATATGAATGCACATTTTAGTTTCAATGTAGCCTACATATCTTCAGCCTATACAGTTTGTTTTTCAATATCTGTTCTTATATGTACCACAATTAAAGGCACTGCTATTGTAGAGATGGAAAACATATTGTAGGCTCAAATAAAAATCTCAGTTCAGTAGGATAAAGCCAGAATGTGTGAGTATGACACTTCTCAGTCATGGACAGATGCATTAAAGGTCTTGGTAAAGATGTCGAATAGGTACCACAGGACAGACAGGTCAGAGAAAATATGACTGCCTTTCTATTCACAGATATCTTCTGTCCAGTTTTGATAAGATTACAGGCAACAGAATATTATAAAAATTGTCAGAAAAATGTAATGTTTTAATGATCACAATACAATATGTATATGCCTGACAGCCCAGAAGACGAGAGCCATACATTTGATGCAATGAGTCTAAAACAAAAAATGTAATGTTATCACCCTTTACATGTTTGGTAACCCACTGTAAGAAAGCTGTATAAAATTTGTATTTTTTTTTCACTAAAGATGGAGCAAAAAGGTAAAATATTAAAAAATATGCAAAAACTATAACTGTTTTATACCACTAAAGATGCAGCCAATATGTGAAATGTGTCAAACACTACAGCATGTATTTTTTTTTCCAGGGGGAAATGCAGCCATGTCTTCAAAAAGTGAAACTTCTTCTCACACACACACGCACACACACACACACACACACACACACACACACACACACACACACACACACACACACACACACACACACACACTATACATATATAGCTTAGACCCAAGTTGGTCCACAAACTTGCCAAACTGCAAGCCCAAATCCTCACCATGAACTGGTGACCCATACTTTGACTCCAATATCACCACTAACCTATTCTCTCAACTTCTAACTTTTCAGAACACTTACCCTTTCATAGTCTTCAGGCAGGTCTGGGATGAAGCCTAGAAAAACTGAAAAAAGTTCTCTCAATCAAAAATAGAGGCTACACCAACTTATGGAATATTATCAAGCAAGTAACACAACAGCATAAATCCATTACCTCACATTTAAACAAACAACACTCGTACCCTCTCCAAGACAATTCTGGTGTGAAGTAAATAACATCTCTTGGAAAACTCCTCCAAAGGAACTTTCCTTATAAAAAATATTACCTGTCATTCTGTTATCCTCATATCTTCTGATGTCCTGAAAGAATTTGCCATGCAGAATATTCATTCCTCTCCATCCCAAATACAGGTAAACCCTCTTGATTACCATCCCCCATTCTACTTTATTAGAAAGTCTAACAAGCAAATTACTCCACTACTTGAACAGATCTCACTTAACTCTCACTCTGGACTAGACAACTTGTGTCCTTGGGTTTTTATCACCATAGCGACTACATTCAGAGCTGGATCATGGTCAAATAGGGCCCTACTTGAATGGCTAATAACAGTGTATTGTTGAAAGCATACACCTTCAGAGTCAACACAGCTGGATCATGGATAAATGGGGCCCTATGCATGGTAATGAATCAGGCCCCCACAAATCTATACAAATATCACCCAACTTGGTTGTCGCTCTCCATTTACCATGAACACCATTCAACTCTGTAAGTGTATAGTACTTTTTCTTTACTTTTACAATTATCACAGCCATCTGGATTTCATTTAAAACGTTTGCTTCAATTCAAATTTTACAGAAAAAAACACAAGGCTATTTTCTAAACAAAACAAAATACTCTCACACTGAAAACAGACTTAGCATGAGAAACAGTAAACTTCTTTTCCCTTGAAACTCACATTTAGGGAAAATGCATCTGACAACCCAATAAACTAGAAGAGATGTGCTGGGTGGGATTCATAATCAAGTAGAATATAGTAAGGCACTAATTAGCAGCTATGTGAAGTATGCAGGAATTCAAAATTCAAACGGGCAATGCATTTGCTGACAGCCTAAGGCAGCCAACTGGATACAAGTGTCCCCTTTTCAGGAGCAGCCCAGGAGGACTGTGCAGTGAAATAGCTTGTTCAGAGTCACACAACAAACAAATGAAGGCTGAGGGACTCAAATCCTGTACTAGAAGAAGCAGTCCCTCGACAGTTCATAACCTTCCTCATCTGAATAAGTGCTTGACAAACAGTTCTAGCATTTCATAGCTGTGTGCCTTGAAAAAAAAAAAGCTACATTAAAAATGTATTCATAGTTAAAACATAAACTTTAAACTCATAGACTTTGTGATATCCGGTTTCATAAAAACCAAATAATAAACATACTGTCAAGGAAACAAGGAAACCAAAGAACATGGCTCAGATGGTGATGCTCCTATTTAGTGCAAACAGTTTCCACCCACTACACAATAAGTACTCTGGTTCATAGGTAGTTACTATGATTGAAGTCCATAAGAAAATTGAAGAGACTAGCTCAAATTTCCAGTTGCCCTAAAGCTCTGTCTGGTTAAGAGACTTGCTTAAAGACAGGGCATAAATATGAGACAAAATCAGAGAAGTTCTACAAAACTGGACACACAGAAACAGATACAGTAGACTCCCTTTTATCTGGTCTCGCTGGGACCGGACCTTAGGCTGGATAAACAAATGGGTGCTTAACCAGAAAAAGCATACAAAATAGCATTTATAGGTTATAAATCAGCTACAATAACATGATTTGTGTTAGTATGCATTTTTCTAATGAATATGAAGTCCAAAACTCAAATGTCTGTCATTATTTGGCCCAGAGGAGGTGAAAGTATAGTTGTGTACACTTACCATAAATGTAGATGTTCGAGTGTATTCACTGTTGCAGTCATCACATTTGGGTTATCCCTGCCAGGGTAGCCCTCGGCCAGCCCGAATACCAGAGACTTAGTATTTCTGCGTTGGTTGCTGTCACTTGAGAACTGACGTCAGGTCGTCAGTGGTATAAAGTAAGGCAGACAATGCCATTAGATCAGTTTTTCTTGCCCTAACCTGTCAGGAGCCCCCAAAGTAGGAGGCCATGTTCTGGTGGAAGAACACCAGTGGAAAATAAATACCAATATGTTCCTTGTAGGGAAAGGAGAACAGGGGTCATTTCCAAAACTCCTTCATCTTCCTCTCTTAAAACCTAGTTGCCTCGTGGTTTTGGCGTCTTTTCAGGCTTGTTGGCTGTTGGTGAAGCACCCACCAAGAGGAGAAAACGCTGAGAGAAGAAGGGAGCCACTTTTGAGATTTTAAGTATTTTTTCTCTGTTTATTTGCTAAGTTTTTCTGCATAGCTGCCTAGTTTGAGCATTTTCTGGCTTGTTAAACTTGATTTCTGCATTAGTAGCTGTATTTAGAGCACAACCAAAAGTTGTTTACTGAATTTCCTGTTTGCACTTAATTTTAAATCGCTTTTTTCTCAAAACTTGCATATTTTCTGTCCTTGACCTAGCACTCTTGTGTGGGGTCATTTACTGCACTGTTATAACTTGATATTACCTGTGAACCTCTGCTATCTCTGAAAAAACAAAAACAAAAAAATAATCTTGCTTTTTTCCCCACTTTTCTGAGATTTAAAAAAGTTCAGTTACAGGCTTGCTGTTTCCTGAACTGTTTGTAAGTTTCTGTGAGGCCATTTTTGCTTGGGCTAAAGGAAAGTCTCTCTGTTGATCAGTGGCAGTGAATAACATTGAGCAGTTTCCCTGCCCCCCGTAGGAGTGGTTACTGACTTGAAACTGCAGTTTTATTGTCCGTTTTGGGTCTATTTCTGCTTCTTTCCAGCCCCTGCTATCAAGCACGCCTTAACGTGCTTTAGCGTGATTTAGCGCAGAGTTGCCACTAGAGCAGCATTGGGCAGCGCCGGTTTAACAAGGTTAAACTTTTTCTGGCTCCATAAAGTCTGTTCTTCAATTTTTCCCTTAGAACTGCCCTGTTAGGAACCTAAACAGTTTACACCTTCACTAAAAAGCACAGCACTTGTTCCTAATTGCTTTTTCTTCTCAAAAAGCTCAGCACTTGTCTTAAAAGCATATCCCTTGTCTTATAAGCATTTTCTTTGCAGGTCAAGCACTCCTATATTATACAAATCCCTCACTTGCAAAACCCCCCAGGAGTGCCCACTTCCCTGCTAAGCCCTCTACTTTTCTGTCTCATACCAACTCATAATTCTTTCTAGCATGTCGAAGGGTCAGATGCTGGCGTCCTCTCCTGCCCAGTTGGTGAATCTGGGAATTCTGAGGCAATGTTACAATTGCCTCATGTACACGGACAACCCTCTCCTCCTCCCACATAACACTAACACTTGCGAGAGATGCAGCTATTTAGCCAAACTGGAGGCTGAGCTCTCTCAACTCAGGACTGGCAAGACCAGGCAGGAGGAGAAGGCAATTACACACACCACAATACAAGTCTCACATAACTCAACCACACCACTGAATCAAACACATAAACACACTAAGACATACTCGGAGGCTCTGAGTAAAAATTTACCTAAACAGCAAAGGCCTTCAAAGCAGACACCCAAGCAACTGCAAACTCAAGACACCACACAAACAACACATAAAAAACAAAATCAGTGTGCAAAGCAGTCACTGCCCTTAAGGCCAAATACAACACCAAACATACTTGTCATAGGTGACTCCATAGTCAGACACACTGACGTCCCACTCACCAGGCTGAACAAGGAGAAGGTCACGGTAAGCTGCCTATCGGGTGCTAGAATCCGTCACATAACACAAGCACTCAGGTCACTTCACGGCAAGTACAAGTATGACACAGTCATTGTCCATGCTGGTGTGAACGACCTGAGACGTACCTCCCTGGACTACATGAAAAGAGACATAGAGGAGCTCTCTGATTATGTAGCCCAGGCAGGTATGACCCTGACCCTGAGCAGTATCCTTCCTTCACCACGAATGATGCCACAATATAGTGACAAGATGATCAGCTTTAACAATTGGCTTAATTTCTGGTGTCATTCAAAGGGGATCCAGTGTCTGTCTGCTTGGGATGACATGCTTGACAAGCCACGCTGCTTCGCAAGGGACGGCTTGCACCTGTCACCCCTGGGATTCCGGATATTGGCTAAGGCTCTTGCCACCCCATAGTGCCTTTTTAGGCAAGGCTCAAATTCTAAACCTACCACCCTAGAAAACAAAACGGGAAGAAACTAAGGGTAATGCTGCTCAATGCCAGAAGTCTAAATCTCAAAATGCACGCACTCGAGGCCCTTCTCAGTATGGAGAACATCGATGTCTGTGCTGTGACTGAAACCTGGTTCAAGGCTCCTGAGAGCAACCCGGCACTATCGGGTTTTACCTCATATCATGCCCGCCCCAAAACCCGGATCATACCACAAAAGGAGGGGTGTATCCATATTCATCAAGGATACCCACACCTCCAGGTTGGTGGCTACGCACGAAGCATCGGAAACCATCCAGGTGCAATTAACCATAGGCAAAATTGCTCTACAATTTGTAGCATGCTACAGGCCACCCTCTCAAACTCAGGAAACCCACACAGCCTTCCTGAAGACACTGGAGGTTATAAATGTATCACCAAACACCATCATATTGGGTGACTTCAACTACCCGAATATAGACTGGGAACATTACTCAAGCCCCAACTTTCTAGCCCAAAGGTTTCTGGAGTTCATAAATTCAAATGCCATGGAACAACTAGTCACCGTCCCCACAAGAGGAGAAAATATACTAGATCTCATCATCACAAACATGGGGACAAAATGCTCCACACCGAAGTATATCCTCTTTGGTGAGATCAGATCATAAACTAATCTCACTAGAAATCCACATCCCGCCCCCACCCCAAACAAAAAAGACCACAGTGAAGAACTTCTCTAAAGCAAACTTTACACTACTCAAGACAGGTGTGGTATCCTTCAAGGCCCCGAGCCAATGGAAACCACAACCCAAGCTATGGAAGCCCTTACAAATGCCTTCTATGAACACCTTCAGGACTGCATGGATCAGGCAATCCCAAATAAAACCAAGACTCTTTCCACCAAGGGCAAACGTCCAGTCTGGTGGACCCCAGCCATAAACAAACTTTACAATAAGAGGAGAAAGCTATTACATGATAGAGCAAAATCCCAAAAAGGGAAGGCATCTTTGATCAGTACTAGCAAGAAACTACGATCCCTCATAAAATCATCCAAGGCCAACTTTGAGAAAAAAATTGCCATAGATTCAAAAGACAATCATAAGGCCTTCTTCAGCTATGTCAGAAACCTGGGTGGAAACTCCCAGATATGCTGAGAATTAGTCCAAAATGATACAAAAATCACTGAACCCACAGACATTGCCAACATACTGGCAGACAGGTTCAGTGCAAACTTCACCCCCTATCCCCCCCAAAAGGAGAGATAACTATCCCAACAGAGTGTAGCCTCCCAGACATCTCAAATGCGCAGGTGAAAACTGCTCTCTCTAAAGCTAAAAACACAGCATCAATGGGACCGGATGGTGTCCCCGGCTGTGTGGTACATGAACTCAATGAAGAACTAAACCTGCACATAAGGCAGCTGTTTAATCTTAGCCTTACCACAGGATATGTGCCCAAGGAGTGGCGTACGGCAACTGTGGTCCCACTCCACAAAGGCGGTGCCTCTACGGACCCTGGTAATTACCGCCCCATAAGCTTAACAAGCCTGGTCTGCAAAGCTATGGAGAGGATCATAATGGAACTCATAAACAGGGACATAGGGGACTTGCAGACCTTGGACCCAACCCAGTTTGGCTTTGTCAAGGGCAGATCTTGCCTTTTGAACTTGGTCGACTTCTTCGAAACAGTTACCAAGGCCATTGATGAGGGAAAGGCAGTCCATACAGCCTACCTTGACCTTGCAAAAGCTTTCGACACAATACCCCACTCGGGTATCATAGAGAAACTTACCAGCTTAAGTGTAAACCCATATGTCACAAGATGGGTTGCAAACTGGCTAAAGGAGAGTTGCTGGAGCCATGTCAGACTCCAAGCCGGTTACAAGTGGTGTCCCACAGGGCTCAGTCCTTGGCCCCCTATTGTTCGGCATCTACTTCTCAGAAGTACAGGCAAACATAGGAGGACTATGGCTGACAAAGTTTGCGGATGACTGCAAACTGGGTGCCATAGTGGATAGTACATCGGACACAGACATCCTTCAGAGGGGTCTCACAGAAACTGATAGCTGGTGCCAGAGCCATGGCCTGAAGTTAAACGCAAAAAAGTGTATACTCATACCCTTCGGGAAAAACAAGGTAACCCCAAGCTACCATATAGGTGGCAACCCACTAAGCACAGAAGAGGTTATCAGGGACCTGGGTACCCAGGTTGACAGTGGCCTCTCGTTTGACACTCACATTGCTAAAGTGGTTCGAAAGACCTTCTACATTGCCCATCTGATCATGAAGGAATTCACATCCAGATCAAGTGAGGTCATTGTTCCCCTGTACTCTTCACTTATCAGACCAATGATCGAGTACAATGCCCCATTCGGGATGTATCTCACCCGACACCTGCAGCAATTGGAGAGACCCCAAAAGTTCCTCACCAAAAGGATAAAGGGACTCCAAAACCTGTCATATACTGCCAGACTGAAGAAACTCCAACTCTATTCAGTTGCATACCGTCTGCTCAGAGGTGACCTGTGCCTGACATACAAGGCCATGACCAACCCGGAATTAATGGACATGCTCCACCTCAAAAAATCCAAATCCACCAGAACCACTAGAGCAAGTGACTTAAACCTTAGCACGGATATAAATAGGACGTGCTGGAGGGATAGATTTATCACCCAGAGACTCCCCATGCTGTGGAATAAAATCCCGGTCCATGTGATGCAGAGTACCTCGCTGGCTCTGTTCAAGAGAAATCTTGACCGGTGGATGGGAGATCGTAGGTTTACCCCGGGAATCATCTCTGTGTCACTGCTGGACAGAGGCACAACAAACTAATGGGCACATTATTTCTAACATAAGGGGTGGCATAAGCCACATAACTTTGGGCTAGGCTTATAAATGCCTTAGGGCAGATAGCCTGGTATAAACCTATGAACCTATGAACCTATGAACAAGGAAGAATGGTAACAAAAGTAGAAAGAGAAAAAAGGGGAATGGAGGGAGGGAAAAGTACAGTTTTGTACCTACCATAAATGTAGATGTTCGAGTGCTAATACAGCTGCAGTCATAACAGATGGGTTTTCCTGCCGTCAGGCGGGTCCTCGATCGGCCGAATTCCAAAGTCTAGGTCCGGCGTCGGTTGTCGTCGCTTCTTCCTTGATGTCAGTGCGACAGGGGTATAAAAGAACCAGCTGACGCCATTTTCTTCAGTCTTTCTTGCCGCGCGGTGCCCGAAGCAGAAGCAGTTCGCAAGTGCCGGTCGGCCAGCTCTTGAGATTACAAATATTTTTCAACCGAAGACTTCTTAAAAGCTAAGTACCCCGTTGGGGAAACTTTTCTTGCCTCAGACCGATGTCAGACAAAGTTAATAATTGCATTTCATGTGGGACGCAAATACCGCATAAGGATTTCCATTCCCTCTGTATACCTTGCTTAGGCCCAGACCACGACGTCTCGGCCTGTCGTTTTTGTGCTACATTCAACAGACGCACTATTAAGCGTCGGGCGGAGTTCGCCCAAGACTATTTTGGCAAAAAGTTTAATTACAACATGTCGTCAGATACTCCGACTCCAATTTTGAGTAAACGACGTAAAGATAAGGACCGACATACGAGGTCCGCGACTTCTACCGACACCACGCTAAAGCCAACTACATGTGCTCCGAGCGAGGCGCCTACGCAGCCCCTGACTAGCGATGACACTTCATTAGCGGTGTCTTCTGTGCCCGAGGTCGCAGGCTCTTCGGCCCACACCCTGACTACAGATACCGAAGTCACTCTTGGCGGGGAAACTCAGAGTTCAGACAGGCCTGCCACCTCTCAAGGTGTCTTCAGGCCTTCTTCTTCTTTTTCCATTAAGGCTTACACTAAATCTAAAGCAGCCATGCATTCTAAAAGACAAGCTCCACAGGGCCCCTCTCAAGGCCCCATGCCTAAAAAGCAGATGCTCAAAATGGCTGAGGATTTGATTACTCTTATCAGGGGTTCTCAACCCCCCCTCGGACAAAAGGCCCAGAGTGGAGGAAGAATACCCTTCCTCGGACCAGGCCTCCATTACTTCAGAACATTCTGAGGACCAGGAACATTCTTACTCCCCTTTCGAAGATTCTGATGCAGAGGAGTCCATTCCCTCTGTCTCCCCCCCCTGAGGATTACTCTTTTGGGGAAACCTTGCATACCTTGAGGGAACACTTCCACTGGGAAGGCCAAGAGTACTCAGACTCCAAGAAAAGGCATAGGGATTTCCTCTTGCTCCCTCAGCACAGGCCTCTGGCTATACCTCCTGTCTTAGACATACTAGATGATGTGTATTCAGAGGCCAGCCTTAACCCAGATTCTCTACCTCCAGCTCCAGTCAAGCCTGACAGGTATTACCGGGTTCCTGATTCACACCAATTCCTATACAAATGTCATGCGGCTGACCCAGAAACTATATCACAGGGTCCCAAGGGAATTAAGGCCTCCACTGCCAAAAATCCATTACCTTCAGAGAGAGATTCCAGAGCTTTAGAAAGGTGGGGGAAAAAGGTATATACCTCGGCCACTTTAACCATGAGGGCATTAAACTGTCAGTTCCATATGTTAAAGTATCAACAGTTTTTGTTATCTCAGTTGAAAAGCAAAATGTCACAACCTGAACAACCAGACTTGAAGGAGTTGCAGGATTTGTTGCATAGTGCAGAGCAAGTGGGTAAACATACCTTGCAATGTGGTTTTGATGCTTTAGAGGCCTCTTGTAGAGCTGCTGTTACAGGATCAGTCATATGTAGACATGTTTGGCTCAAAGAGCAAACCTTACCAGATCATGTCAAAGCTAAATTACTAGATGCACCTCTTCAAAAAGATGTATTGTTTGGTGTTAAAGCTGAGGAGGTATTAAAGAAAATGGAGGAAAAGGCAAAATCAATGCAAACAGTGAAATATTTCCTACAGGTACAACCGCCACGTTTCAGTAGAAATTGGCCTTCAAAAAATTGGTCCATTCCAGCCACGGACAGACCTCAAAGAGGTAGATACAGGCACCTGAGAGGTACAGGGCAATCTCAAGGATCATTTAGAGGCAGACAATGGCAAACACTTACACCAAGAGGGGGTGAGGATAGTTCACAGCCATTCAGAAAGCAGACCCAATGACTTTCCCCTTTGCATGCCAAGCAAGGCTCAAATGGCAGCACCTTTAGGCGGAAAACTGGCATTATTTTCGAAAAATTGGCATATTGTCACAAAAGACAAATGGATCCTGGACATTATAGACAGAGGCTACAGATTCCACTTTCACACCCTTCCAAAAATGAGAGGCATGCCAAACCTGCCACACAATCAAAGGGCAGAGGCACAAAAACAAATTTCAGATCTCATGGACATGAAAGCTATTCAAGAGGTACCTGCAGAAGAACAGGGTCAAGGTTTTTATTCCAGACTATTCCTGGTACCAAGGAAGGGCAAAGATTGGAGACCTATTTTGGACCTATCCATCCTAAACACATATTTACTCGTACCAAAGTTCAAGATGCTCGCATTACAGCAGCTTCTTCCCATGCTGGGCAAGCAGTCTTGGCTGGTAACATTGGACCTCAAGGAGATTGCAGAAGATACCTCAGACTTCTTGCAGGTTCATCCCATTATCAATTCTCTGCATTGCCCTTTGGCTTATCTACTGCACCCAGAGTGTTCACGAAATGCCTGGCATCAGTAATTGCCTTCTGCAGACTTCAAGGGATACAAATATACCCATATCTGGACGACTGCCTGATCCAAGCAGACAGCAAACACACTCTTCTGAAACATCTGGCGTTTGTAATAATGTTGTTGAAATCTCTGGGATACACAGTCAACAAAAAGAAGTCAAGACTAATACCCTCTCAAACAATAATTTTCCTGAGTGCCAGCTTGGATACAAACACCCAGATGGCCTACCTCACGCCAGAGAAACAAGGGCAATTAACTCAATACTTCAGAAAACTGGCAACCTTCACCAGGCTGACTGCAAGGAAAATCCTGCAGGCTCTGGGATTCATGGCATCTTGCATCCTGCTAATCCCATGTGCAAAGCTGCATATGAGGAAACTTCAATGGTACCTAAAAAACGTATGGTCTCAACACAGCCACAGTTTGGAAGCAATCATACCACTGATTCCATGTCTTCAAAAGGAATTTCTGTGGTGGGCTCAAGCATGCCAAAGAAACATAGGTCTCCCATTCCGCAAGCCTCAAGCAAATCAAGTCATCACAACAGACGCCTCGGACTATGCCTGGGGGGCGCACATGACAGATCGGTGCATTCAGGGCAAATGGTCACAAAAAGAAAAGCACCTACACATCAATCAAAAGGAAATGCTAGCAGTAATAAATGCTATTATGGTTTTCAAAGACCTACTGCATCCAGGATAGCTATTGATAAGAACAGACATTACCACAGTGATGTGGTACATAAACAAACAGGGAGGAACTCATTCATATCCCCTGTGCAGACTAGCCATGTCCCTTTGGAACATGGCTCTGGAATTGCAAATCCAACTTCAAGCACAATTCCTGCCAGGGAAGGAAAACACACTGGCAGACAATCTGAGCAGAAATATGACAGATCCACACGAATGGAAGTTGCATCCTCAAGTTTTTACAATGATAATTCAAGCATGGGGAAGGCCAGACATAGATCTCTTTGCCACCCACAGAAATTACCAATTGACAAAATTCTGCTCAAGGACCTTTCATCCACATGCCTGGAAAGTGGACGCACTCTCTTTCAGCTAGACAACAATGACGGTTTATGCCTTTCCACCTCTTCCACTGCTGGCCAAAGTTCTATTAAAAGCCAGAGCAGATAGACCAAAGATGATTCTCATTGCTCCAGACTGGCCAAGACAACACTGGTACCCACTCCTGAGGAGCCTGACGCATTCCCCACCATGGATCCTGCCTCTAATGCCTCTTCTACTGACTCAGCACAACTTCAAAACTCTTCACAGTCAGCTGAAAACACTCAATCTAGCCGCATGAAGGATTCCTTAAATTCACAGCAGACCCTACTCTCCAAGGAGGTGCAGGATGTCATTTTGGAGGCCAGAAGGCCTTCTACTAGAAAAGCCTACTCCGCAAAATGGAAACGGTTTTGTGTCTGGAATCAGAAAAAGGGTCAGAATCCTGGAATACTGAATTTACCTCAAATACTGCAGTACCTAGCAGAGCTGCTAAGCAGTGGACTTTCATTCTCCTCCATCAAAATCCATGCCTCAGCCATTTCTGCAGAGTACAACACTGATCCTCCTTTATTCTCTCACCCTCTCTTAAGACAATTCCTCAGAGGGGGCGAAGAACATAAAACCCCCAAGGAAGCAACCAGTACCTGCTTGGGACCTCAATTTCATTCTAGAAAAACTAACCCTGCCTCCTTTTGAACCAGCTGCTTCAACAGATCTGCAATATTTGTCATGGAAAACAGCCTTCCTTCTAGCAATCACCTCAGCACGCAGGGTTTCGGAACTACAAGCCCTCATGGCTGTGCAGCCTTTCATAATTTTCCATCAGGACAGAGTTTCCTTACGAACCAATCCTTCATTTATGCCAAAGGTAGTATCCAGGGTAGCCTTGAATCAGGCTATCCACTTGCAGCTGTATGCACGATGAACATCCAGGACTGCAACAGTGAATACACTCAAACATCTACATTTATGGTAAGTGTACACAACTGTACTATGTTCTTCATGTTTCACTGTTGCAGTCATCACAGTTGAGTAGATTCCCAAAGCTGAGGAAATGGGTAGAGGCAGTGAAGGAAGCTAGGGGCTGGCTAGGATGCCCTGCAAGACTGTAGAGGCAAACCCTGCCCTGGATTTGGAGAAGAGAGGCAGGTGTTAATGCTTGGTTAAAGTGTGATCAGATGTCCAGGTGGCAGCCTCCGGGATGTCCCTGGTGGGGACTCCTCTGAGGAAAGCTGCAGAGGTGGAGGCTGCTCTGGTGGAGTGTGTCCTGACCCCCTTGGGGGGAGGCTTACCATGGATGCAGTGTGCAATCCATTTGGAAATGGTTTCCTTGGAGATGGCTTTGCCTTCTGCCCCTGTAACAAAGCTAACCAGCAATTGATCAGACTTTCTGAAGGATTCAGTCCTGTCCAGATAGTATCTGAGCTGTCTGTGCACATCTAGAGAGTGAAGAATCCTTTCCCCCTTGTTCTGGGGATTAGGAAAGAAGGTGGGCAAATGAATGGATTGATTGAGAGCCACATTAGACACCACCTTGGGCATGAAAGATAGGTTAGTTCTGAGGGATACCCGATCTGCATGGAAGATGATGAAGGGTTCCACAGCCAGGAGTGCTTGCAGCTCAGAGACTCTTCTGGCTGAAGTGATGGCCAAAAGGAAGGCTGTCTTCCAGGAGAGAAATTTTAGCTCTGCAGAAGAAGCTGGTTCGAAAGGAGGCAGGGTGAGCTTTTCCAAGACAAAGTTAAGGTACCGAGCCAGTGTTGGTGCCCTTCTGGGGAGCCTCAAGTTGCTAGTCCCTCTAAGGAACTGTTTGATCAAAGGGTGTGAGAAAAGTGGCTGCTCAGTGGGAAAGTGAGCAGAAATAGCAGAGGTATGAATTTTTATAGAGGAGAAAGAGAGACCACTGTGTAGTAGGTCAGCTAAGTAACCCAGGATGACAGGGATGGAGGGCTGTTCCATATTGGCCCCCTTAGCTTGGATCCAGGTGCAGAACCTTTTCCATTTATCAGCATAAGACTTTCTGGTGCTAGGGGGTCTGGCCTCATGGATAACATCCAGAACCTGTTTACTGAGGATGGCAGATTGGTTCGGGTTTAGGAAATAAGCCAAGATGCCAAACTGAGTGTCTGTAATAATGGATGCATGAATTCCCCTTCCCTCTGGGTTAGGAGGTTTGGAATCGGAGGAAGATGCCATGGAGGCAACTTTGACAGGCTGTGCAGTAAGGGGTACTAATGCTGTCAGGGCCAGTCTGGAACTATAAGAATGGTCCTTGGTTTTTCCTCCCTTATTTTGAGAAGTACCCTGGGGATGAGAGGAAGGGGAGGAAAGGCACAGACCGAGAGGTTCAACCAGGGGAAGGACAGGGCATCCACTTCCCAAGCCATGCACTGATGCTGATGGTTGGTGTGGGAGGCAAAGAGGTCGACCTTCGGGGTTCCCCACTTCTGAGTTACTAGGGTGAAGGTACATCTGTTGAGATGCCACTCGTGTGGGTCCAGAAGGTTTCTGCTTAATTGGTCTGCCAGGGAGTTGAGAGAGCCTGGTAAGGACTGTGCTAACAGGTGCAGTTGCATGGAAGAAGCTGTGAGCAAAAGGGTCATGGCCAGCCTGCATAGAGGGTAGCAGCGAGTCCCTCCCTGCTTGTTGATGTACCACATCACAGTGGTGTTGCCTGTTTTGATCAGGTGAACCCCTCGAGAGAAGGAGTTTGAAAGCTATCAAGGCGTATTGCACAGCTATCATCTCTTTTTGATTGATGTGCAGGGGGATTTGCTGTGGGCTGCATTGGCCCTGTATGCACCTGCCATCCAGGTGTTCCCCCCAAGCATAGTCTGATGTGTCTGTGGTGAGGGTCTGGGCAGCGGGGTGTGGGGAGAATGGCAGTACCTTGTTGTGGGATCATGCTGTTGCCCACCAAAGAAATTCCTTTTTGAGGCAAGGAATTATAGGTAGAAGAGTTTCCAGATCTTGAGAGAGTGTTGACACCAAAGGCTCTTTAATTACCATTGAAGTTTCCTCATCTGCAGTCTGGCATATGGAAAAAGGAGAATGCAAGATACCATGAACCCCAGAGCTTGCAGGAGTTTCCTTGCAGAAATCTGGGGCCTGATGGCCAGTTGAGAGAAGTAGGCTGTCAGGAAAACTTGTTTTTCTGGTGTAAGGTAAGCCATCTGGGATACTGTGTCCAGACTTGCTCCCAGGAAGATTATCCTTTGGGTGGGCACCTGCTTTGATTTCTTTTTGTTGACCGTGTACCCTAGGGAGGTTCTTTACAAAGGCCAGGTGCTTGAGCAGCTTTTCCCGGCTGTCTGCTGAATAAGGCAGTCGTCTAAGTAGGGGTAAATTTGAATATTTCTTTGTCTGCAAAAGGCAATGGCCGCAGCCAGGCATTTTGTGAAAACTCTGGGAGCAGTAGATAAGCCAAAAGGAAGCGCAGAGAGCTGAAAGTGTTGAGATCCTGCACTGAAGCGGAGATATTTTCTGCATGATTCCCTGATAGGAATGTGGAGGTAGGCCTCTTTTATTTCCAGGGTGGATAGCCAGGTGTCCTTGGACAGCATGGAAAGCAACTGCTGGAGGGTGAGCATTTTAAATTTTGGGATCACCAGGAAGGTGGTTAGAATGGATAGATCGAGGATGGGGCACCAGATGCCCTTTTTTCTGGGCACCAGGAAAAGTCTGGAGTAGAAGCCTTGGCCTATCTGTTTTGCAGGAACGTGCTCTACTGCCCTCAAAGACAGCAGGGAATGGATTTGCTTTTGAGCTTCTACCACTGATTTGGTGGTAGGTCTGGGAACCCTTTTGGGGTTGGAAGGGTGTGGAAGGAGAATTTGTATCCCTGAGACACAATGTTCAGAACCCATTGGTCCTTGGTAATGGTGGCCCAGGTGTTTGAGTGAAAGGAGAGTTTTCCTCCTAGGGGAAAGTGAAGGTGGGCAGAGGGGAGGTCGGGAGGAGGTTAGTCATTGTGAGTTCTTACCATAAGGGGGTGGCTTAGAACTCCCTGGTTTTGATGTGGAGGTAGTCCACTGCTTAGATCTATCTGCATTCCCTGGGGCTGCTGCCTAGGATGTCTGCTTCCACAGGGCCTAGGCTTGGCTTATTTACTCAGAGCAGGAAAGGACCAGTGCTTGGAGGGACAATGCCTTCTGAACCTAGGGGGCTGGACTTGTAAGAAATCTTTAACTGTTGCATAGAGTTTGCTTTTTCTTCCATCTTTTTTAAGACCTCTTCTGCTTTAGTGCCAAATAAGTTATCTTTGTGCAAGGGGGCATCCAATAATTTAGATTTGACATGGTCTGGCAGGGGTTGTTCCTTAAGCCATGCATGTCTTCTAATGACAGATCCAGTGACTGCTGCCCTGCAGGAAGCTTCTAAGGTGTCAAAACCACAGTGCAAAGTGTGTTTAGTCACTTGACTTGAAGAATGCAGTAAGTCTTGTAAATCTTTAGATTCTGCCCAAGCAGGAAAGGAAGACATTTTTTGTTTAAGGAGTTCCAAGGTATGTTGCTGATATTTAAGCATATGGAACTGACAATTAAGTGCCTTGATTGCAAGAGTAGTTGAGGTGTACACTTTTTTACCCCATCTGTCCAATGCTCAGGAATCCTTGTCTGAGGGTGTGAGATTCTTAGCAGAGGTTGCTTTAATCCCTTTAGGCCCTTGAGAAATGACCTCAGGGTCAGCTGTAGGATTTTTAAAAAGATATCTGTGTGAGTCAGGGACTCTGTAGTACCTGTCTGGTTTTCTGGGAGCAGGAGATAGGGCGTCAGGAGTCAAGATGGATTCAATGAAAACATCATCCACCACATCTAGGACTTGGAGGATGGCCAAGGGTCTGTGTTGCAGAAGGTCTAAGAATTCCCTGAGTCTCTTTTTAGACTGAGGGTAGTCCTGACTCTCCCATTGGAAATGCTCTCTTAAAGTATCCAGGGTTTCCCCAAAGGAAAAATCCTCTGGCAAGAGGCTGAAGGAATGGATTCCTCTGCATCAGAATCCTCATAAGTGGAGAGGGGTTGCATGTTTTCATACTCAGATACGTCAGATTCATCTGACTCTTGTTCAGACAAAACTACTGGGGACAGATCTCTTTTTCTTTTTGAGGAGGTAGCTTGGCTTCCCCTGATCAGCATGAGAAGGTCTTCTTCCATTTTAAGCATTTGAGACTGAGGGAAGGAAGCAGGCGCTTGAGAGTGTGAAGTCGGTTTCTTGGGTGTAGTTTGAACCCTGGGCCTAAGAAACTCGGTTGTTTTTGAAAGAACGGTAGTTGAGAAAGAAAACGTCGGTTTGTGTCGAGATTTGGTTGTGCGAAGGACTTCCTCAGAAGTTGTTGCCTGCTCAGCGGCTCCGGACCCATCCAAGGTAGAAACGACCACAGGATCCTTCGAAGAAGAAGTGTTTTGCAGCATACTGGACTCCGAAAGGTTCTCAGTAGCTGCCTATGAATCAACTGAAGCGGGCATCAGGGGCTGCAAAAGCGCCTCACTGAGTATCAGAGGACTGACGACTAGCTTAACGGAAGCGTCTTCGGTAGGTTTGGACCTAATCAGTCTGTCTCTGTCTTTATCATTTCGTTTTTTCAGAAGATCTGCTGTCAGATGGCTTACCAAAGCCATATCGGAATTCAAGGACTGTAAATGAAAATATCTGGCTACAATAAGGGCTTGACGATGGATAGTTCTGGTGTTAAACAAACCACAGAAGTGACAACAGGGGACGTCGTGGTCTGGGCCTAGACAAGTGACGTACTAAGAGTGGAAGTCTCGGTGTGGTATTTGCTTTCCACAGGCGAGACAATTATTAACTTTTTCTGACATTGGTTAGTGCAAGAAAAAAGGATCCCCAACAGGGTACTTAGCTTTAGAAGACTTCAACTTCAATTCGGAAATGAAAACTCAGGTAGCATCCAACTGGCACTCGTGCAAACTGCTTCTGCTTCGGGCTCCATGGCAAGAAAGACTGTTGTAATGGCGTCAGCTGCCTTACTTTATACCACTGACAACCTGACATCAGTCCTCAAGGAGCAGCAACTGACGCAGAAATACTAAGTCTCTGGTATTCAGGCCAGCCAAGGGCTACCCTGGCAGGGATAACCCAAATGTGATGACTGCAACAGTGAAACACGAAGAACATCATGTTGTTCTTATCGGTTATTTTGCTAGGGATACAGAAGAAATTTGATGGCCAGTTAAAGACATGCTGGATAAGAGGGAGTCTACTGTACTCTAAATCACTTAAAATGTTTAACAAAGTAACAGGTTTTGCATCAATATGAAATATAGTTATTTTACTTTTTTATTTAAGCTTTGTTAACAAGGTTAGTCCCCCCTAGGATAGTGGCCTCTTTTCATGGGAGACCCACAGTGGTATTTATACAACTGGGGACACAAAGGGAAAGGACAAACTGCATTTTATCATGCAAAAGGAGTTTTCTTGATGATGGTAGAATTGTTATTTAGCATTATTATTTGCTTATACATATTTATGTATGCATGAAATAAGTATACTCATATGAGTGTGCACATATATGAACCAAGATGGAACACTTAAAATTCTTAGCAGCCCTGCCAGAGATTGTCTCATGTATTAACTCCTCGGGCCAAATAACTGGTGAAGTGGTACTTGTCCCTTATCTTATAGTATAGCCTTCCAATACTTCCGCTGTGGTGCAGCGGTAGCATTGTTGCCTCACAGCAAGAGGTTCTCCCATTCGATTCTCGGCTTGGTTTGGGAGTGCCTTCTGTGTGGAGTCTGCATGTCTTCCCCGCAGTCGAGTGAGCATTCGAAAGACATGCGTTGAATGGGCGTGCCTTCATTGAAGGTTGGACATCGGGCTGGCAACTCGACACCATAAAAACCAACTGCCAATCATTAGCGGACCGGAGTTCCGCTGTGGCGACCCCTAACTGGGAAAAGCTGAAAGACAAACAACAACAACATAGTCCATTGTTAGAAATATCAAGTTTCACAGAACAAAAATGGCAGATTTATGGTCCATTCCCCACTTTTAGAACACCACTTCATTCTCATCAAAACCAAACAATTGCCTGTTGCACTGTGAGACATACAACAGTAGCTTAGACACAGCAACACAGAGTATTAAATTCCTTTCTTGTTTTCATAAATCCGCTATCCCACTGTTTGTTCCCTGTTAAAAATCAGACAGAGCCTTTATTTTTCCCTACAAATCCTTTTATCCTTACCCTTACCATCCTGCTGTACAGAATGCTTCACCAAAGCATTTTACTCCAGGACACCTGTACTCTGGAACTTCCTTCCATTGGGTAACAGGAAGAATTTAAAGCCAAACTGATTTATCACTATTCTCATAATACTGTGTGCTGCTGTGCAAACTAATAACCCGATCTTCTCAAGTTGTTTATAAATTACATCATCTTTAATGCTGTGTGGTACTGAGGCGGTTTTCAGATAAATCCTAATGTCTGTGTACTGATGTTTTTACCAATCTGTTTTACTTTCACATGTGCACTGCATTAGCTCGATGTATTGTGACATCAGCTTTATTCTTACTGTATACATGAATTTTTATAAGTGAATTATTTGAGGGCACTGCTTTTGTAGTCTGCTGTTTGCTTTCATTTTCTATGCAACAAGACAGTAGCTGAAAAAGGCCTTCTGGGTCTAGTATACTTACCTTAAATAAAATTCTTGAGGAGATGGTGTCGATTTAAGTCCTACTACAGGAACGCTGCTTAGGGAAAGGCCCAGTGCACAGAAAGTTGATGGCATGAAACGTGTAGAAGCATGCATTTGAAGCAGCAGCTTGGCAAAGACTGACTTTGCAGAATGTTTGCTGGCCAACAGGCTGAGTGCTGTTAATAGCATTTCTTAAGCTTTTGTATGATTGTAGGATGACAAATGATGTCACCAGACTTTACCTCTCCCTCCTAGCTTATTCCAATACTGGGAATGGGGAGGAACAAATGAGCCAATTGGAGACGGACTGCCAGCTATGGAGGAGTTGGGAGGACAAGAAAGAATGTACAAAATGAAAAAAGAATTCACATAGTGAAAATATAAATCAGAAAGTGACTTCATTCCTGAAGACAAAGTAACCCCCGAGGGCTGTTCTAATGGGCTTAGGCATTTCTGCTTCCGATGAACGCTGTTTTTCTCTGACCTTTCCCTTCAACGAAATGTTCTGTAATACAACTTGAAAGCTTCTGTTAACAGACTTGTTACCTGAGTGCTTTTAAACAAATTTAAATGTGGTTTCAGCACTCATCCTGATGTTCTGAAATTCTGTTAATAATAGCTACTTGGCCATCGCATTGAAAAGCGTTTGTTGTGTACTTCATTTTCACATTTTACGCCATAATGATGCAAGCAGAAGGACAAGCGAAAAAAAATATTTATTAAGCCTGGTGTATAAGCATGTATGTTTGGGTGTGTTTTTATGAGGATGGGACAGATATAGAGCCATTTATTATAATTACTAAACCTGTAAGACAATCACAGGGCAACAGCTATTCTAACAAAGCAAACATCATCTTTAATGTTATATAACCCTGTTCTGAACTACATCATCTGTAGATATCATAGCATTTTGATTTTGCACGTTTTACTAAAAGTACATTAACGTATGACAATAACATTATTAAACTAACAGTTTGCCAAGTACATCACTAATTTACATTTACTTACTTACGCTAATCCAGCAGTATTAAGAGCAGTAACCCAGAATGCTGTAACCAATCCTGCCCTCCTATGAATATTAAAGCCGCAAACACAGCTTTCTATATAGTATTTCCCATTCGGCAGGAATATTTAAAATGTATATGTTTTTAAAGGCTTCAAAACGTACTTTTCTTTTCACACACGCAAGTGTTCCCAAGCATAAAGTTGAATGCAAACATTTTTTGTTTGAAAAGAAAAGCATATTTACCGCCTTTAAACATATTTAAAAAATTCACTGCCATCGTTTTATTTGTAACTTTTACACTTCCAATCTTTAGTAACAATTATTCAGTTACCTTTTTATAATTTTACCAGACTTTGCATTTAAAAACCCAGTCAATGAATGATTTGAAACAACATTAACCAGTGTTGAAAATAAACTCAAGCCTATAACAGCCTTTTAAAAGACCAGGCATATCTACAAGATACAATTATCACTAAGTTGTAAACAACCCTGTATCAACAAAACAGCATATCATGGGCAAGTCAACACACTCCTAAAGTATATTAAAATAACATGTTTATGGTCAGATGAGAAGTAGTGACTGTCTGACTGGCATTTTGTTGCATGATGTAACCCAGAAACTGAGTAACATGGATAATGAGCTATGTTTGGTGCACCCCCAGGATCATTAGGCACTGTTTCTAGGGATAACTGTCAACAGATACACACAGGAGAACTGCCAGTGGTATTAGTTAGGGCTTTACTTCTCCATACCACTGAAGATGGTTCGGGTACAGAAAAAACTATGAGGAAAGGGAAAAAAACAAAGAAGCCAAAAAAGGAAAGGCTGCACCAGTCTTGGCAATGCAGACCAACAAGGACGTACAGTATTTATAGCATCATTATCATCTGTGTACAATACACAGGTAAGATAGTATCATCATCATTACATGGCCAGGAAGGGACATAGCAAGCTAATATCATTTTAAAAATAACAAGTCACTCTGGGATGCCAGAGAATATATCTCATAGTTTACACAGCATAAGGAAAAGAATATTCAGACTGTGTGAATCTTGATTTAGGAAGTACAAAAGTAAAGACTTGGCTCTTTCAAATGAAACTGCTGCCAAGCTGAAGAAGCAAGCAGTGAAAACTTCATAAACCTAACAAAATCATACTTGTAATTAAAATCACACTAACATAGCTGTGGTATACAAAAGTAATATAGACAACTAAAAGTATCCATTATTATTTGTCTAAACAAGGTACACTAACTGTGGGCATTTTTTTAAGGATGATCTAAGTCCATCTTTACAATGAATGTAGCAAAAGTAACTAGAAGAATGTGACAAAAATACATTTTCAAACAACTGCCATGTGATGTTCAGTATCCACATGAACTACAGCCAAGGTGAACAGTTGGCCCCACAGGTTTAAAACTTAATCTGAAAAACAATAGCTCACCTGTGAAGAATCTCTCCATCAAGATGCACTGCAAAGTCACAAAAAAATCCAACTTGACTGACTGGAGGAGTACTCTGAGCTCAATATGGAATAAAAACTGGGAACGTGTCGATTGATAACATCAGGTCCATGAATGCCTGTTATGTAAAGAGATAATGCCAAAAACACTTACAGCGAAAGTGGAGTTTTTCTTTTTCTCCACGATTATGCCACCTTGGAGCAACTATACGTAAAGTTTAGGAAAATGGGAGGCACACAGGGACTTGCTTACCATGCAAAAATAATTATTTCAAAGTCTGCCGAAAGTACTTCTGGTAAGATTTTTTTCAGTGTTTTGGGATTCAGATGCTTTGCTGCCATTTAATTTACATGAATCCAGAAAAATGCCTTTTGATGTTCCAGTGTCAAATGTGAGTGCTTAGTCTGGGGAGTTACTGACTAACCAGTTATACTAAGGAAATCAGTGCTACAAAATGACCCAAAAGACAATCAGGTGCATTTACTTCTGCTTTAAGATTGTATACTTGATTGAGACCTATCTATAACCCAGCTGACTAGAGTTCGAATAGCACCTCCGTCTCTGAAACAGCTGTGAAGCGGAGAGGTGGGAAAGAGCATGTTTTTGCCAACTTGCCTACTACAGGAGGGAGGAAAGGGATTCTACCTACAATCACATACATCCCTGGTGATGAGGACAGTACTAAAGTCATTAATCAAATTTACATTCACATTTCAGCACTGAAGGGGAAGCCAGAGCTAACTGGCATTACTTGAGGTGATGCATGCAACGTCAGTACCTCTGCTCAGTAAGAGAATGTAAAAACAAAATCCCTAGCATGCATGAAAGAGTATGCAATGCTGCTACGTGCACTTCCTGACCCACCACTGGAGCAATCCCAGTCATGGGAGAAAGTACCAGGGACCTCAAGACAAAGGGAACTAAAGGAGTAGACTTAACAGCTAATGGTCAGCTAGAGGGCACACAAAGGAGGCCAAAAAAATAAAAGACTGATTAATTTTAACCACTTTGCTTTAACTCTCATGGATAATCCACCAGGAACTAAATTTCTGCTGTTGTAACTACCTCTGTCCTTTGCCTCATCACTTACCTACTTAACTCCACCATTTTCTGTCTACTCTATCTTCTCTCTCCTTACTTAATTCCTACCTTACCTCAGTGTCTATAATCCAGAATCTACATTGCAAAGCACATTGTCACACCAATGTTTATGCCTAACCTCATTATCCAACCTTATATTCTCTATCTCTTAAGCCCACTTCATCCCTCTAGGATGTATTTTTAGTTGAGATGTGCTATTTCACCTATATGTTACTCCAACAATTTATAGCCTTCATTTTACCAATGTAATTTTGCATTGTCAATGTAAATTGGATGTCCATTACAACATTATTAATTTTTATTATCATTGTACAATTATATTTTTCTTTGCCAGCTCACCTGGGTCGTGCCTGAAAATGGTCTGTTTATCAAAGTACTTACCCACTTAACAAAAAAATACATAAACAAGTGTGCCTCATTTAAAATTCTGGAGTTACAAGTGGGCAGCTCTAATGCATTCCACAGGAGAAAAAAGAAGCCCATTGCTGTACCTGTCTTAATTTTTGTTGACTTCTTATGTTGTGGACCCTTCCTGCAATGTGCATGGATTTGGAAGTAAGGAAGCAGGAGTACAGGCTACGTTATCCCCCATGTACGCATTTACCTCACTCTTAAGTGCAGAAACATAATACCCATGACTTTCACCCTGTAACTATATTATCAAGTGTCACATAGTAAACAGTATATGTTTGCTGTCTATACCTCAGCTGCAATGAATAAATTCAATGCCTCTGAATATTCTACTATAAAATGACTATTTTGTGCAGCTTTTAAAAATCATTGCCCTGCAGCTTTTACTGATTTCTTCAAGGACTTTTTTCTGCTTCTTGCCTTTGTTGTGATGTATGTAATCTATGGGATATATGTTGGCGAAACAGGGAGCTGTAACTCAGGAAAAGCACAGTCAGTAGCTAGTACTTAGTAAACAATCTACAGCAGTTGTAATTTTTATTAGGCAAAGTCAAAGGCAGTAAATTAGAAAATATATTTTCAACAACAAAGAAGCTACAATGGAGGAAATTTAATTAGTACTACTATTTTTTGAAAATCTATTCACAGTAAGCTTTTCTCCCTGAGCCTCCATTGAAAATGGGTTCCAACCCAGTTGGACTTTCCCAGTAATCAAATGTCAAGAAATAAAAATAATAAATAAACAGTAATAACAAAAAAAAGTTATCAAGTTCTACATCATGTATTTTCTTAAGTCAAAAAGAAGTCTGTTAAGCATGAAGTTGGTAACTTAACAGATAAATACATGCCTTCCAAGGCTGCTCTTGGAAAAAAAGATAAAAAAAAAAAAATCTTCCTCTCCAATCTGATAAACACATATGAATAAATAAGCAAACTGGCATTAAAATATACTACACAAAAGCAAGCCATTTTCTTCCTCCAACCACCCATTTTCAATACTGATTTATCCAATTCAGAGTTGGATTTTTGAGACACAGACAACCCCAGCAAGAAACAGAAGTAAGGTAGGAACGATGGGCTATGAATGAGAACTGCAGGACACAGTTTACCACACATACACACCTAGTACCAATCTGGCATTTCCAGTCCAATAGTCAGCACGTCATTAAATGTGGAACAAAACCAGACACGCAGATGTAAACTGTACTTCACATTTTTAATTTAAAAGAAAATACTTCCTACTTTAAGACTGCTGCAATTTTCTTTATTTCAGTGAGTGACAGAATTTTTACTTTCTAGTTCTGTGACACAGAATAAGGATCACCACTACTATTTAATATTATATATCTAGAACTATATCTGCCTATTGCAGCTCTTCCACACCGGTAGACAGCTGGAACATGCACATGCTTGAATCTAGAAGCAGAATGACACGCTGAAACAGTGAGATGGTGCTAAGCTGCTCATTATGTAACAAAAGAATGAAATAGAAAAAAACGTTTTACATGTAAGCCAACCAGCCTCTCTCAAGATAATCTGCAAGCATCTGATAAAGATTGCACAGTCAAAGCTGGAGCAGTGGATGTGCACCTGACTTTACACTTTCAAGTTCAGCCAGGTCTGACTCTCAAAAGAGAACACCATGACAGCACTGATCAAATACACATTTTGTACTAACGGTCATGGCAAGGAACTTCACCTAATACTTCTAAGCCTGCCAGTAACCCGTGAATAAATAAATACATGGTAGAAATAATGAGTAACTAACTTGGCAGTAATCCAACAAAACTTTAAAACCACAAAAGCATTGCTGTCACATTCACACGCTGCACTTGCATTCAAACAGACCACAAAATTCTGTAATGCTTTCAGTAAAACTTAACATGTGCTCCTTTTTTTGTACAGTCAATGGTGAATGCTCAAGAGCACTGCCAAGGTCAGTTTTCTGTAAATGTAGCATTCAGGATGACTTTCCTAACTATTTCCTACTATTATGATGGTTGTACTTTGTCACAGTGCTTCTACTGTTATTTGCTTTTGCCTCTCTTGTATTTCTCCGGGAAACAGCCGTAACTCAGTTTTGTATCTGTCTTTTTTATGTCTACAGCATAAATTTATGCACAGTGATTATAGCAGCAATGCAGTACACTTTCACACACTATACATGGCAGAAATGCTTGCATTCAAAGCTGATGCTACCAAGGTGCTATCAAACATGTATGCCTATAAAGCTCTTTATATTACAACACCGTATTTATGCTTGTTACTATTATTCTTAATATGTGCTATAAAAGATAATTTCCCTTCTGTACTTCCTTTTACAGTTGAATTACATGCATTTCTCTGCTGGAAATGCCACATGTGTTAACACCCATATGGTCACCTACTTTTGGGAAGAAACTCTCTCAGCTTCACTCCCAAACAAATACTGTGTTTAGGAATAAAGACAGAAATGCAGAACTGATTAACTACTTCCCTTATGACACACACACTCCATTTTGCTACTTATAGAATACTATGCTTACAGAGAAAGACAAGTATACTAAGACCCAGTGTCTACTGTTGATGTATTCTGTCCCCGATATTCATAATTAATATAATCAATTGTGCAAACTCTCATCAGTATGCAGACCTGACATTAGAAAGATTCATTGACCCAAATCAGCCCACCATCAGACTGCGTATGAACAGACACCTAAAGAATGCATTCTAAGACTTAATTTAACATGGTGGGACATTGGGTCTAAGTCACAACTGAACACAAGCACTATTCCGGCTTTACCTGCAGAATCCTCCACATACAATCCTGTGTTTTTAGCTGTACGTGCTAATAGCATGAACCTAACCGGCTTGATGCAACGATCCACCTCTGAGGGGCATAGTGCTAGTGCTAAATGTAATGTCTCCACTGCAGGATACAAATGGCTAATTCTGGTGCACAAGGTACATAGTATACAGAACACTGTCTGCACTGCATGCATGCGTATGACCCATTTATGAAAGTTTGTGGCTCTTTCAGCATGAGTAAAGAGCAAGTACAATACAGATATCATTATAACAAGGTGAGTGAGTACAGTTTGAGCTCTCACTGGCAGGTGCATTGCCATTTCAGTGATAGTATAGAAAAAGGTATGACTGTATTGTTAAGTTTACCTACAACATGATGGACAGCATAACTAGTAGAGATTTTACAACCATGAAAAAATGTTCTTTAATGTTATCATAAGCAACTACACTGCTGTTATGGTTCAGTTCTTTAGACCTGGCTGCACAAGGACAGGAAAAAGAGACTGGTCTGTTCACGGACAACCCAAACTCTGGGTATGTGGGTCAAGTCCTATAACTTAAGTAGTTGGAAAAAGTCATCTGCACTTTTGTAGCGACTATGAACCATATATCAACCAGGGAGATGATGCCAGAATTATGGTTAAACAATTATGTAAGAATGCATACTGGGACTTACCCCTTTATGTACCTGTCTTTATGACTTGTGAATGGCTTTGCTATAAAGTTCCGCTGTGTACCAGCCCAACAACATGAAGCACTATGGCTACAGATAGTGCCTGGCAAACATTATATAGTCTAGTCTTTGTGTATATAGAAACGTGTAATTTATCAGCATATAATATGCCCACTTTCTCAGGCTATTTCCCTACCAAATGTGCAGCCCTTATTAACTCATATTTTATCCGACCTTACTCGAGCTACATTTTTATCTGTTCCGATTCCACAGCTTCCTCAGGAAGACTGCTCAAATGCATTCTTATATTACATTTGATTTTTCTCATCACTCCCTGTATAAGTCCTTCCTTTTCTTTTAACTTCAACATCCCTTCTTCTGAAATGGGATGCTTTCTTGGATTCAACTGAGTTCCTTGAGGTACACAAACATTCAGCCAAGACCTTTAATCACTACATATAATTTGTATATTGCAAGCATACATTATATAACATTTGAATGTACATATTAGATATAAATTATATGGATGTGTATATATATATATATATATATATATATATATATATATATCTATATATCTACACACACATTTTACTTAATGTACACATACACACACATATATCCAAAGAACCGTGGCATAGAAGTTCAGATACTGACACCATTGAAAAACCTTATAACTTCAACAATTACTTCCTTCCTGTGTCTGGAGCGTTACTCCCCAGGCCTCCACTAAAAATAGGCTCTGTCCTAGTCTGTCTTTCCCAGTCAACAAATGTTAAATAAATAAATAAAAATTATAGGGCTGCCACTAGACCAGCAGCAAATGGCTTACGTTGAAGAAAATGCTTCTGTTCAGCAGGATGTTTCCTGAATCACAGACATGTTTGCTTCTTTTTTCCTTTTTCCTTTACTACCATTTAGCAAAAACTACAATTAGATGCTGTAATATGGAGGGGGCTTGCTTCTCACAAAGTTTACTTAAGGATTTCAGTTGTTCATGACTTTTTAATCTTCAGTCGCACTACAAACACTGGCTCTGACAAGCCATCATTTATGATCCTTTATGTAATTGTCAGCACTGGGGTGTGGCTTGTTTAGTACTTAACCTACAAGTGTTGCCAGAATTAGAGCGTGAGGGTAAAGCTAAGTGGTCTAACAAAAGTATGAGTAGGTAAATAGAAACAGCTCAGACCCTCACTTTTCATTACTGCTATTATATTTTGGCACGCATTCGTACTGTGTTTCTGTGCTGCATTTTGTATAGAAATATACCTGCATAAAAGCAGTCCATAAATGGTAATTACTGCTAAGAAATGTAGGGAAACCCTTAACTGTAGTTTTACTGCTCTTCATTTGTTCTGAATCCGTACTTCAGATGCGACATTAAACCAAAGACCCATCTGCCTTAGTTGGAGATAACTCAGGTGGATGTCAAAGATCCCATAACACTTACTGAAAACAGTAGGGAAAGTCCCTGGTGCTCTGGGCAAACTTCCCCTAGTCAGTATGAATACCACCTTAGGTTTCCTCTGAAAAAATGCCATCTGCCTGGTGGGACTGACCCAGTCAACAAAGTGTAAATAAATAAAATAATACAATCATTTTCTGAAACGGAAGAACAAAAGCTATTGTGTCCCCTGCCTCGCAACAATGGTCATATTATGCAGTATAAAAAAAATAAACGTAATAGCATGAAGAAAATTAAAATGTTATTTTATTTATTTTGCTTTTGTTTACTGGTTTGTCCAACTGGGTTTATTCAAAAAACCCTTTATAGAGGAGACCCAGGGAGAAAAGTTCAAACATATTACAAACATTGTAAAACAGACATTCAGTAATATACATGAAAAGACATTAAGCAATATGCATTAACATTTACATTACATTTGATAATTAGATTACATTCATATAAAACAAAGGAAATTATTACAGTATAAAAGACACCTGCATTTAGCAGATGTTGAACACTAAACATTTTATGAGGTATACTAGTAGGTTTGTCAAACAGATAATAAATCTCTTGATTAGTGATTAAAAATTCAAAGAAATGGAAGTGAGGGAAGGAACTTGGTAAGATGGAAAATGTTAATATTGTAGTTAAAAGTTGCAGAATTAAGTAGGTTCAGAGGCAATTATATATGGCTATCATAAGTTTTATATTAAAAGTATAGATGTGGGGTAGTGAGCAGTGTCGTAAAACTATGTATAGGGCTGGGAGATGCTAGCAAAACTATTCAGGTATTGATGAAGACTGGCTGTGAAACACAGGATTCAGAATGAAGAGAAATGGTTTGATGATACTGCAAACTGAAGATTATGATGGGATTTATCCTGAAGATATACAGCAGCATTGCATTGCTAGATGAAGTTTTAGTTGTGTTTAACTGAGTTTACAGTCTGAATGGATGCCATATTTTAACAACACTATTTGAATATAGAGTCACCTGCAGCAGTTAATGATTCCGTTATGGTGATTAGAGAAGTCTGTATTGTAGTTAGCAGAGAAAGAGTTAGCTGATGTGGTTGTTCTAACTAGTTTAACTCTCTGAGTACTAGACAGTGGTGCGTTTATACTGTACAGCCACTTTGGTTATTTTATTATAACATTACTCAAGTATGGACAATTGTGAGACTTGAAAATGAATACACAACAGCATATTTCCCCTGGAACATTTTCAGTGGTTGTTGTGAAATCTACCTATGTAACACCTGATTTGAGAAGTGTACCCCCATTTAAAATCAAGGTGTCACAGGTAGCAATATGACATTGCAGTTGGCCTAGCAGAAAACAAGACACATGGAAAAGTTGGGTCCTTTTGTGCTCAGAGTCTCTGGTCTGACAAAAGAGTCAACCATTTAGAGACAGAGACAGCGAGTGTTTCTGAATTGCTGCCACAGCACAAGATGGCATTATCATCCTTGTCGCTGCCTGCTCCTAGACTAGTGGAACATGTGCACACTATACTTGTGCACTGACAGTGTAAAGACCACAGCATTACCACTTTGCACTAGTGATACTTTCCACAGCACACAGTTGCTGCCTGATAATATGAGTCATGTGCTATCCACAAAGTGTGGTCATACACAAGGGGCAACCATTTTGCTCCTCATTGAAACCTACCTAGTGGATATGGAATCTTTAGGAGTTGGGTACTGAAGGGCTCCTGCCTGGTGCTGCCAGGAAACTAAAATAGCTTGTATCTGCTGCACAAGGACTATCAGAAGCACCTGCTGGGCCATTATGATGGTCACTTATATAAGACTAACACCTGGCAACAGTTTGCCAAGTCAGTGAGTGCTGTAACAATCAATACAGCTACCTGAAATGTCCACTCTGATCTGTTTCTCCAGTAGGAGGCAGAGGTTAGGGAGAGTTAGACAGTGTTTTACAGTAAGAACTATATATATATATATATATATATATATATATATATATATATATATATGTTTCTTCATTCTTTTTCTGGTAACTGTCTTGGTTTACTTGCCTTCTGCTGGAAGGTCACACAGCATTGAATAGTCTTTCTCCCTCTGTTTTAATTACAATGGTCAAGGAGATAGCTTTCAGCAGCAAGGTCTTTCTAATGAAGCCTTACAGGCTGCCCAGGGGGTGGAGTATGTACACTACATCCAGTTTTGTTTTGTGCAATTGAAAACCTACTTTCCATAAATGTATACTAATCCATTGCATTTTATTACAATTTCTGCATTTGTCTCCTTTTTTTACAGGTTAAGCAGTAGTGCAGGATGTGGAACATTGGTGATCACCTGGGATCTCTCCAGCTAATGTGCATGGCTGATGAATTATCAGTGGTTGCCAGAACTGCCTCTCAGTACGAGGATAATGGTTATCCTGCTGAAGGCACCTTAAAGGGCTCTATGGTGAGCTCCGTGGTTACATATCACAGAAGGGGTAAAGGCACCTCATCCAACAGTGGCCTAGAGGAATCCATCTTTGATCATCTAGTGTTCAGCTTGGTCAAATCAAAGGTTGAATGGTAACTGGACTTCTGCACAGGGATCACAGAACATTTCCTGGCATTGCTGACAGGGGTGTGTAGCTGTTCCGCCCAGATTATCAGGTTAACAAATGGAGAGCTTGCCCATGACATCAGCCATACAAGTGACCAACATCTGATTTGGATCTTATCTGGACAGGTCAAACAGGCAATCTGTGCCCTGGTCTATGCCCCATCATGGCGTTTCCCCTTCTTCATGTATAACTCCCCAAATCCTGACTGCAGTACAGTTCTCCTATCACCATTTGTCCTCCCTTTGAATGGCTACATTTCTCAACTACTGACCCTCGTTTGAGTCCATACCACCCTTGCCAATCTCTGTCTGCATTTTATGTGTATTTGTCTGCCCCTACAACTTTCCTACTCCCTATAACCTTCTCACACAAGCTCCTTTTTACTGTTTACCGTGCCTCAAAAATGAAAAATAGGTTCATAAGTTCATAGGTTCGTACTAGGCTATCTGCCCTAAGGCATTTATAAGCCTAGCCAGGGTGTATGTGGCTTACACCACCCCTTAGGATGAGAATACTACGCCCTTTTAGAGTTTAGTTTACTATGCCTCTGTCTAGTAGTGACACAGAGATGACCCCCGGGGTAAACCTACGATCTCCCATCCACTCGTTGAGATTTCTCTTGAATAGAGTCAGTGAGGGGCTCTGCCTAACATGGACTGGGATTCTGTTCCAGAGTGTAGGGAGCCTCTGGGTTATGAATCTGTCCCTCCAGCAAGTCCTATTTATTTCTGTGTTGAGGTTTAAGTCACTTGTTCTCGTGGCTCTGATGGATTTGAATTTTCTGAGGTGGAGCATGTCCATTAATTCAGGATTGGACATGGCCTTGTACGTCAGGCACAGATCACCTCTGAGTAGTCGGTATGCGACTGAATAGAGCTGGAGTTTTTTCAGTCGGGCAGCATATGACATATGTTTAAGACCCTTTATCCTCTTGGTGAGGAACTTTTGGGGTCTTTCCAACTGCTGCAGGTGTCAGGTGAGATACATCCCAAATGGGGCATTGTACTCAATCATTGGCCTGATAAGAGAAGAGTACAGGGGCACAATGACCTCTCTTGATCTAGATGTGAAACCCTTCATGATAAGGTAGGCAATATAGAAGGTCTTCCTAACTACTTTGGCAATGTGAGTGTCAAATGAGAGGTTACTGTCAACCTGGGTCCCTAGGTCCCTGATTACCTCTTCCGTACTTAATGGATTACCGCCTATGTGGTAATTTGTCGGTACCTTGTTTTTCCCAAAGGGTATGACTATACATTTTTTGGCGTTCAGCTTAAGGCCATGGCTCTGGCACCAATTATCCGTTTCTATGAGGCCTCTCTGAAGGATGTTTGTGATCGCTGGAGTATCAATTATGGCGCCCATTTTGCAGTCATCTGCGAACTTTGTCAGCCACAATCCTCCTATGTTTGCCTGTACTTTGGAAAAATAAATGCCGAACAAGAGGGGTCCCAGGACTGAGCCCTGTGGGACACCGCTTGTGACTGGCTTAGAGTCTGACATAGCTCCAGCAACTCTGACCCTGTGGGTTCTGTCCTTGAGCCAGTTTGCAACCCATCTTGTGACATATGGGTTTACATTTAAGCTGGTGAGTTTGTCTATGATGCCCGAGTGGGGTATTGTGTCAAAGGCTTTTGCAAGGTCAAGGTAGGCTGTGTGAACTGCCTTACCCTCATCAATGGCCTTAGTGACTGTTTCAAAAAAGTCGACCAAGTTCAAAAGGCAGGATCTGCCCTTGACAAAGCCAAACTGAGTAGGATCCAATGTCTGTAGGTCCCCAATGTCTTTGTTTATGAGTTCCATAATGATCCTCTCCATAGGTTTGCAGACCAGGCTCGTCAAGCTTATGGGGCGGTAATTTCCAGGGTCCGTAGAGGCACCGCCTTTGTGAAGTGGGACCACTGTTGCTGTACGCCACTCTTTGGGTACGTATCCTGTAGTAAGGCTAAGATTAAACAGCAGCCTTATATGTGGGTTTAGTTCCTCTTGGAGTTCATGTAGCACACAGCCTGGGACACCATCCGGTCCCATTGATGCTGTGTTTTTAGCTTTAGAGAGGGCGGCTCTCACCTGGGCATCTGAGATGTTAAGGAGGCTACACTCTGCTGGGATAGTTATTTCTCCTTTTGGGGGGGGGGGAGGGGGAAGAGAAATTTGCACTGAACCTGTCTGCCAGAATGTTGGCAATGTCAGTGGGTTCAGTGTATTTTGTGTAATTTTGGACTAACTCTGAGCACATCTGGGAGTTTCCGCCCAGGTTTCTAACATAGCTAAAGAAGGCCTTGTGACTGTCTTTTGTGTCTTTTGCGATTTTTCTCTCAAAGTTGGCCTTGGATGATTTTATGAGTGATCGTAGTTTTTTGCTAGTACTGATCAGAGACGCCTTCCCTTTTAGGGATTTTGCTCTGTCATGTAGTAGCTTCCTCCTCCTGTTGTAAAGTTTGTTTATGGCTGGGGTCCACCAGACCGGGCGCCTGTCTTTGGGGGAATGGGTCTTGGTTTTATTTGGGATTGCATGATCCATGCATTCTTGAAGGTGCCCATAGAAGGCATTTGCAAAGGATTCAGCAGTGTGGGTTGTGGTTTCCACTGGCCCAGGGGCCTTGAAGGATACCACTTCAGTCTTAAGAAGTTTGAAGTTTGCTTTTGAGAAGTTCTTCATGTGGTCTTTTGTGCAGGGGGTGGGGGCGGGATGTGGATTTCCAGTGAGAGTAATTTATGGTTTGATCTTACCAAAGAGGGATATACTTCCGGTGTGGAGCATTTTGTCCCCATGTTTGTGATGATCAGGTCTAGTATATTGTCTCATCTTGTGGGAATGGTGACTAGTTGTTCCATTGCATTTGAGTTTATGAAATCTAGGAACCTTTGGGCTAGGGTGTTGGGGCTTGAGTAATGTTCCCAGTCTATGTTTGGGTAGTTGAAGTCTCCCAAAATTATGGTATTTGGAGAGACATTCATACTCTCCAGTGTCTTCAGGAAAGCTGTGTGGGGTTCCTGAGTTTGAGAGGGTGGTCTGTAGCATGCTACAAACTGTAAGTCAGTTTTGCCTATGGTTAGTTGCACCTGGATAGTCTCCGATGCTTCGTGCGTTGCCACTAACCTGGAGGTTATCCGAAAATGGATACTCCCCCTCCTTTTGTGGTTCGGTCCAAGTTTTGGGGCCGGAAAGCATGATATGAGGTAAAACCTGACAGTGCTGGGGTGCTCTCAGGAGCCTTGAACCAGGTTTCAGTCACTGCACAGACATCGATGTTCTCCATACTGAGGAGGGCTTCCAGGGCGTGCATCTTGAGGTTTAGACTTCTGGCACTGAGCAGCATTACCCTTAGTTTTTTTCCACTTGTGTATTCTAGGGAGGTAGGTTTGTCATTTGAGCCTTGCCTAAAAAAGGCACTATGGGGGTGGCAAGAGCCTTGGCCAATATCCAGAAGCCCAGGGGTGACAGGTGCAAGCCATCCCTTGCGAAGCAGCGTGGCTTGTCAAGCATGTCATCCCAAGCAGACAGACATTGGATCCCCTTAGAATGACACCAGTAATTAAGCCAGTTGTTAAAACTGATCATTTTGTCTTTGTACTGTGGCATAATTCTTGGTGAGGGTAAGATGCTGCTCAGGGTCAGGGTCATATCAGCCTGGGCTACATAATCAGAGAGCTCCTCTATGTCTCTTTTCATGTAGTCCAGGGAGGTACGTCTCAGGTCGTTCACACCGGCATGTACAATGACTGAGTCATATTTGTACTTGCTGTGGAGTGACCTGAGTGCTTGTGTTATGTGGCGGATTCTAGCTCCCGACAGGCAGCTTACTGTGACCTTTTCCTTGTTCAGTCTGGTGAGCGGGACGTCAGTGTGTCTGACTATGGAGTCACCTATTACAAGTGTGTCTGGATGGCCTTAAGGGCTGTGACTGTTTAGCACACTGACTTTGTGAACTATGTGTTGCATGTGCTATGTCTTGAGGTGGTGGTTGCTTGGGTGTCTGCTTTGGAGGCCTCTGTTGTTTTGGTAGATTTTTAATCAGCGCCTCCGAGTATGTTTTTGTGTGTTTATGTGTTTGGTTTGCTGTTGTGATAGTTCTATGTGAGACTGGGTTTGTGGTGTGCGTGGTTACCTTCTCCTCCTGACTGGTCTTGCCAGTACTGAATTGAGAGAGCTCAGCCTCCAGTTTGGCTATATAGTTGCATCTCTCGCATATATTTGTATTTGTTGGGAGGAGGAGAGGGTTGTCTGTGTACATGAGGCAATTGTAACAGTGCCTCAAGATTCCCAGATTCACCAGCTGAACAGGAGAGGACGCCAGCAACTGACCCTTCGACATGCTAGAAATAGTGAAAAAGATTGCTGTGTAACTGAGTCAGAAAGGACCTATAGGAGATGTGTACTAAACAGAATTTAGGTGAATGAAGTACTTTCTTTTATTTAAGAGTGCTTTACCTGTATAAAAATGCTTTAGGAGCAAGTGCTGAGCTTTTCAGATAGAGTATAGGCTGTTTGGATTGCAAGTAGAAACAGTTCTAAGGGAAAAATTGAAGAGCAGACTTGGCGGAGCCAGAAAAAGTTTAACCTTGTTTAACCAAGTTTAACCTTGTTTAACCGCTATGCGCACGACCGCTCAAAGCCGTGCAAAGGCGGATTTTAAGCAGTGAACTACAAAAGAGCTAGGAATGGTCCCAAACAACCAATTACTACAGCTTCTTGTGCTGAGGTCACTTCCCCCAAGGACAGGTAGGCTGCTCAAGGCTCCCCACTCCCACTGGTGAGCAAAGAAACTTCCTTCTATCCAAGTAAGGTAATGGACAACACAGGAACTACACCACAGCCAAGAATACAGCAATGCCTGTATACTGGTCTAAACTAGTCGAGAAAGGCGGGAAAACAAGGATTTTTTTTTGGTTTGTAGAAATACACAGAAAATGCAGAGACAGTGATAAATTAGTTACACAGGCTAGCACACTTTAGTGGGCAGCCTCCACAGTTAAATTAAACAAACAAACAAGCAAACTTTCGATTAAATTCGACTAAATGTAACTTTAAGTGCAGATTTAAAAATAAATGCAGTAATCAGAAAAAAACAGTTCAGGCTAGTTTAAAGTAAGCAACAGAAGCTATTTTCAGTGAAGAAAAAGCAAATATACTTAAATCCAGAAGGTAGTCGCTTTTTCGAGTTCCTTGCTGCTAGGACCACTCTGTAAACCCACGTGGAGCATGTCTGAGCAGTATAGCCAGAAAAAAATGCCCAGAGGCGGATTTTAAGCAGTGAACTACAAAAGAGCTAGGAATGGTCCCAAACAACCAATTACTACAGCTTCTTGTGCTGAGGTCACTTCCCCCAAGGACTGGTAGGCTGCTCAAGGCTCCCCACTCCCACTGGTGAGCAAAGAAACTTCCTTCTATCCAAGTAAGGTAATGGACAACACAGGAACTACACCACAGCCCAGAATACAGCAATGCCTGTATACTGGTCTAAACTAGTCGAGAAAGGCGGGAAAACAAGGATTTTTTTTTTTTTTTTTTTGTAGAAATACACAGAAAATGCAGAGACAGTGATAAATTAGTCACACAGGCTAGCACACTTTAGTGGGCAGCCTCCACAGTTAAATTAAACAAACAAACAAGCAAACTTTCGATTAAATTCGACTAAATGTAACTTTAAGTGCAGATTTAAAAATAAATGCAGTAATCAGAAAAAAAACAGTTCAGGCTAGTTTAAAGTAAGCAACAGAAGCTATTTTCAGTGAAGAAAAAGCAAATATACTTAAATCCAGAAGGTAGTCGCTTTTTCGAGTTCCTTGCTGCTAGGACCACTCTGTAAACCCACGTGGAGCTTGTCTGAGCAGTATAGCCAGAAAAAACCATGGGCACCTGTCCCAAAAGAAATATATGCCCATTACCCGCCAACCCGTCTTCTCTTAATGTTACACTTGTTTGTTTTCCTCAGCTTATTCCTGCCCCATTTCTCCCTTTCCTCCTCATTTACATGACAACCTAAGCCAGTACTTTGCTGTACTGGCCCTCTGCAGCCTACTGCCTATGTTGCAGCTATAAAGCGCTTCATTGCAACTGTGAATGTGCATAGCCTAGTGCACACTGCTTCACAGGGTCTTATTATGTTGGACACATGACTAACCAAAGCATGGTTACTTTACTACAGTTCAGTAGCATGGCTGTTGCCAGTAACACAGCTGCTCTAATCTAGTACGCAGCCCTCTTCCCAGAATTTCAACATTATGCTGATCCTGCTACATAGCTAAGCAGTACCTGGTCACGACATGCCATGATAACTTTGACATTTAGTGCTGTGGTGTGGCATGGAGAATCTTTCTGAATATCCCCCAAAAATAAATAAACACCTTGCAATTTTCTAGAAATAAAGGATGAAAAGAAATTCATGGACTACAAGGAAACTTTTAATATCTTTCTGTAACCATAATGGCAGCCCAGTATATTGAGCTACATAGCTACAGTACATACACATTGGTTTATAAATTCCATTGAAGACAAGGAAGAAACAGACAAATTCAGGTTCTGTGAAAAGAAACCAACTGGAAACAGTCCTACACATTATTGCAGCAGAGGGCCTGCATACTTGAAAGCACAACAACACGGTAACATTACTGCACCGGGGATTGTGCAAACACTATAGCATTACAGTAGTTGAGAAGCACTGTAAACATGAACCACAAAGCATTGTAGGGAATGATGAAGTTTATATCACATGGGATCACCCATTACCAACAGTTAAAAAATAGATGCAAAAAAAATGGTATTCCAGGGAAAAAAAGACAAAAGTAGCACTGATAATTGAAATTGCCACACCCAGTGATTATTATGTCTTATGCACAGAGAGACACAAAGTAATAAAATACTAGGATTTGAAGGCAGAGATGACAGCAATGTGGAAGAAAGATACCAGATAGTTCCATTAGTAGTAAGAGCAACAGATCTACTAAAATAGAATTTACAAGGCAAAATCTTCGGCAAGGCACCACAGTTTGACTACTGTTAGACGTAAAACTTAGTGTGGCAAACGCTTATGTAAAAAAACACCTTTATTCTATAAAGACACAAAAAGAACGATGAGTGCTTTTGGCTGTATTAGCCTTCATCAGATTGTGAAAATACAATCATCTGAAATTACTTAAAAATAAAATGCAACCAATCACATTCATTTCTAAAGCAAACTAGCCAATAAAAAGCATTTCCTACTAGCCTAAACACTCATTTCTAAATTATCCAATCATACGTTAAATTAAAAACAATATATCAATGGCTTATAAGAGGTGGAACTAAAACAGCAACAATAATGCCTACATACATATACACACACGCACACACAAGCGCGCACACACACACACACACACACACACACACACACACACACACACACACACACACACACACACACGCGCACGCACACGCACACACCCTAACTTAGTAGTAATCTGGACCCTGCCCATCCACCATCCAGCTTATTTTTGGTATATAGGAGGAAGTCACTGACTTCAATAAAAAGCCATGAAAAAACAGACAGAAAAACGCACACACTGCACAGAAGACACCCAAGTTAGGAACCAAAGTACTGTGAGGCAGTACTGCTAAGTGCTGTACCACTGTGGTACCATTTTACACATGAAATGAATTTGCTGGTACTGGATGCTTTCTGTATATCCTACATATGTATTACGCTGGTGAGCACAAAACAACACTATTATTATGATGGTTCACTACACTTTGCTTTAAAAAATGTACACCTCTCCCATTCTTACAAGAGTCCATATTTCTTCCCACCCCGTCCATGAATAAGGGAATGTGATGTGGATAATCCTGACCAGATGCTACAACTGATTCTTCTGAAAGTCATTAGATAGGTAACAACAGCCAAAACATAATCAATGAAATAAAGTCTAACAAAACTTATGAAAATGTATCTCAACAAAATAAAAATGTAAACACATCCACTCTGCCAGAAAAAAAATAGTGAACCATGTGGCATACAACAGGAGAAAAGAATGTTTCATGTACATGCTGATCACAGCAAATAGAGTTCTTTCCCAGATGACCAAAGTGGCCATTGAACACATCAGACCTTAAAACAATCCTTAGCCCAAGACTGCCTGCAGCTCAGTATGAAAGTGAAAATAACAGTGACACTGAACAAAAGCACAATTTCCAGCTCTGTGTTAGAATCTTGGACCAGTTACAATGGATATAAAATGTTTACACACCACTGTTAAAATGTCAGGTTTTTGTGATATAATACAATGAGACCACAATAAATCATTTCAAAACTTTCCCCACCTTTAATGTGACCTATAACCTGTACAATTCAATTGAAAAACAAGCAAATCTGTTAGGGGGAAAAATATAAAAAATAAAAAATGTACAATAAGCTGGTTGCAAAGTGTGCACACCCTTAAACTAATACTTTGATGAAGCACCTTTTGATTTAATTACAGCATTCAGTCTTCTTGGGTACACACTTGCCATCAATTAAAGAGCCTCTGATTAACCCCAAATAAAGTTCAGTTGTCCTAGTAGGATTTTCCTGACATTTACTCAGTTGCCTGCTACAGCAAACGCCATGGTTCACAGGCAACTTACAAAGCATCAAAGGGATCTAATTGTTGACAGGTGTCAGAAGGGTACAAAAAAATTTCCACAACATTGGATATACCATGGAACACAGTGAAGACAGTCATCAAAAAGTGGAGAAAATATGGGACAACTGTGACGTTGCAAAGAACTGGACATCCCTCCAAAATTGATGAAAAGACAAGATGAAAACTGGTCAGGGAGGCTGCCAAAAGACCTACAGCAATACTGAAGGAGCAGCAGGAATTTCTGGCAAGTACTGGTTGTGTACTACATCTGACAACAATCTCTTGTACTCTCCATATGCCTGGGCTATGGGATAGGGTTGCAAGACAGAAGCCTTTTCTTGCACAGAAAAACATCCAGGCCCGGCTAAAATTTGTAAAACAATACACTGAGTCTCCCAAAAACATGTGGGAAAATGTGTTATGGTCTGATGAGACCAATGTTGAACTTTCTGGCCACAATTCCAAAAGGTATGTTCGGCACAAAAATGACACTTCACATCACCAAAGGAACATCATTCCCAAGGTGAAGCATTGTGGTGGCAGTATCATGCTTTGGGGTTTCTTTTCTTCAGCTGGAACTGGGGTTTTAGTCAAGGCGGAGGGAATTATGAACAGTTCCAAATACCAGTCACTTTTGTCTCAAAACCTGCACTGCTAGAAAGCTGAAGATGAAGAGGAATTTCACCTTTTAACATGACAATGACCCCAAGCATACATCCAAATCAACAAAAGAATGGCTTCACCAGATGAAAATCAAAGTTGGAAAGGCCCAGCCAGAGCCCAGACCTAAATCCAATAGAAAATCTGTGGGGTGACCTGAAGAGGGCTGTGCACAAGAGATACCCTTGCAATCTCACAGATTTGGAGTGCTTTTGCAAGGAAGAGTGGATAAATATTACCAAGTCAAGATGTGCCATGCTGATAGACTCATACCCAAGAAGACTGAATGTTGTAATTAAATCAAAAGGTGCTTCAACAAAGTATTAGTTTAAGGGTGTGCACACTTATGCAAACAGCTTATTGTACGTTTTTTTATTTTTATATTTTTTCCCTAACAGATTTGTTTGTTTTTCAATTGAATTGTACAGGTTATAGGTCACATTAAAGGTGGGAAAAGTTTTGAAATGATTTATTGTGGTCTCATTTTTTTATATCACAAAAACCTGGCATTTTAACAGGGGTGTGTAAAGTTTTTATATCCACTGTATGTATGGTTTTATGTCCCCCAGCTCACTTGGGCTGCTTTTATATGCACAAAGCTTTATATTGTGTTCAGTATTGCACTGCAGACATCATACTCAAATGAGCAAGCTATTGTTCATATTTAGTCTACTGATTTTTGAATATACATGCACATTTTTTGAGCTCACTCAAGATATCTTATCTGTATTTTGTTGTTAACTGTATTGGTTCTCTGGGCCTGGCTTGAGGCTGAAAAGGATTCTAAGTCCAGTACTCCCACATCCTGTCCATTAAATAAATGAACAGATACGTTTTTTCACTTCTGCAGAACACCAGCAGTAGCCATCAGGGTCTGCGGGCTACAGCTCAGAGACCAATATGAAAATAAAAAAAAAAGGAGTATGACAACTTTTGTGTAAAGCTTGTAGTACCTTAATAATAAAAGAATAACCTAGCTGTTAACATTTTGAATAAAAAACATTATCAGGAAGATCAGCCAGAGCAAAGACTCAACACGTGAGCCAGTACAAATTTTTCAAGCGTCTGCAGAGTGAGTTTATTTGCAGAGCAGCATACAAGTTCTCCACTGTTAGTAACAAAGGCATTATCCAAGCCTGCAGGGATCTGTGCTCATGACTATTAAGATGTAAATCATGTGCCTTACACATTGCTTGTCAGGTTCTTAGGCAGTTTAAAGTGCTAACTAACTGGTTACATCATTGAATATTGTGGCTGAAAATGAAACCCCACTAACAGCCATAATAAGCAATCAAAATAAGCACTGACAAAATAGCAAAATTTGCATCAAGCTTCTAGACATTTCCTTTAGCCAATCCACCCAGAAGTAATGGAGAAAGCAACATGTTAACAAATGTAACAACTTGTCACATACAGAATTCTGAATATTATACAGAACACATTAGGTGACCAGCTGCAAAATGTTCCACGGATCTCTTCTGATCAAGGCTGTTCAGTTGCGTTTGTGTTACAGTTCCTCCCCATATAATCAGAGTCCTGATGGCAAAGTCTGAACAGGCCTTTTTTTCAGGCGAATTGCCATATCCAATAATCTAGTCAAGAGACAACAAAACACTATCACTTGATAATGTAATACACGTGGGTCATGCCTAATGCAAAAACCTGGCATACTGATGGAAGAGAAGACAGCAACCGACGCAGGACCCAAGACTTTGGAATTCAGGCCGATTGAGGGCAACCTGCCAGCAGATTACCCAAATGTAATGACTGCAACAGTGAAACACGAAGAACATCCTGGCATACTGATAAGCCGGAATAGCCTAATTGCATTAACATGATGCCATGGGTAAGCCACTACCCTTATACTAGGCACTTAGGCAAAATTACAGCCACATTAGACAGTTCCACATATTCAGATGCTGAAACACCCCTCATTTTAATTTTACTTTTTTAACACCTTCAAAAGAAGGAATCTTAAGTAAGAAACAGACCCCTCACATGGGACGGGACTAGCTGCTGCTTGAAGACACCTTCAAATCGCATGTCAAAGCATCACTTTTACGCATACATTCCAAGTTAAGTTAGCAGAACAACTTTACTGTCAACAGATATGCAAAAATGACTGTGGTTTGCAGAAGAGTTTGTAATTTGTTCTTGCAAGGCATTAAAATATCCTATATTTCTGTGAAAAAAATCATTTAGAATTCAGAATGCACCCTCCAGTAAAAGTGAACTAATTACCTATAAATGGAAAACAGTTCAAGAAACAGCCACATGCAAATTCAACTATTTTATACACAAATCACCAATGGAACTGCAAAACAGTATGTAAAACAGTGTTTTTTTAATTATTTTAATAACTTAAAATCAATAAATTGGTATTTCAGGAGTGAGGGATGGTTGTTCCTAATTGAGTTTTATTAGCTTTACCAGGCTGTCTCTAACAGTGTGTGAGACAATTTCAATCTGCATATATTGTTTTATATCCCTGGGTACCACTAAGCAAACAGTATGAAAAGCACACACAAGCACACAAAATCGATGTAAATCATTGAGCAAAGGTAAGGCTGTGGTCAGAATCAGAAGTTCGTAACAAAGAAACTAAAACACTGAAATCAGGAATAAGCAGTTTAGGAAGTGGAAAGAATAGCTTCATAGGTTCATAGGTAGGTACTAGGCTATTGGCCCTAGGGCCTGTATAAGCCTAGCCAAAAATGTACCCTGGCTTTCGCCACCCAAGAAAATGATTTTCCTGTGCCTCTATTGAGCAGAGCCACAGAAGTGATCTCTGGGGTGAATTTCCTATCTCCCATCTGATCATTAAGAGTTTTCTTGAAGAGTGCTAATGAGGAGCTTTGTTTGATATAGATAGGTAGTTTGTTCCAGAGTATGGGAAGTCTCTGGGACAGGAATCTATCCCTCCACCATGTTCTGTTTATTGTGGTGCACTGTGGTATCATTCTGGGTGATGGCAGGATGCTACTCAGGGCTAGGGTCATACCTGCCTGGGCTACAAGATCAGACAGCTCCTCCATGTCTCTTTTCATGTAGTCTAGGGAGGTACATCTCAAGTCGTTCACACCAACATGAACAATGATAGAGTCATATTTGTACTTGTTGTGGAGTGACTTGAGTGCATACGTTATGTGGCAGATCCTGGCACCCGACAGGCAGCTGACAGTAACTTTCTCCTTGTTTAGCCTGGTGAGTGAAACATCAGTGTGCCTGACTATACAGTCACCTATGACTAGAGTGTTGGGTACGTTGTTATGCCTTATGGGCTGTGGTTGAGTGGCACAGTGACTTTGTGGGCTATGTGTCATTTGGGTTGTGTTGGGGGGATGGAGGTTGATTGCATTTCTGCTTTGGAGGTCCCTGTTGCTTGGGCAGATTTTTATTGAGAGCCTCTGTGAATGTAGGTATGTGTTTTGTGATTCTATGTGCGTGTTTTGGTGGTGTAGGTTTTGAGGGACTATGTGATGAGTGTTTACCTTCTCCTCTGGACTGTCTAGTCCAGTCTTAGGTGAAAAGAGCTTTGCTTCCAGTTTGGCTATATCAGTGCATCTCTCACAGATTACAGTTTTGGGTGGTAGGAGAAGAGGATTGTCTTTGTACATGAGACAATTGCTGCATTGCCCCAAGATGCCCAGATTCATCAGGTAAACAGGACAAACTACTGGGAGCTGACCCTTAGACATGCCTAAATAGGTGTTTACTTATTAAGTACTAAAAACTGTTTTCCTCTAGACAAGTGAGGAAAGTTGAGTGCTGTAGTAATTTGTAGCTTATTTAGTGCTTACAATGAGTTCTGAACAAGTGCTGAGCTCAAAGAAACAGATTTGATTGCTAAAACTAAAAAACTGGCTAGTTCTAAGAGAAAATTTGAAGAGCAGAATTGATGGCACCGGGAATAGTTTAACCCTAGCTAAGCGGCGATGCATAAAGTGTTTTTTTTTTTTTTTTTTAGATAAGCTGCCACTACCACTGATAAGCTAGAAGGCTTCCCCCAAACAAAGAAAGGCTTGGGGGCTCAGAAACTTACAAACAGTCCTGGATACAGAAAATCTGTATCTGGATTAGACTACTTACAGGAAAGGCAGGAAACAAGCTTAGAAATTTTTTTTTGTAAAGTGGAAAAGGAGAAAGGAGGAGTAGAAGATAATTGAAGGTTAAGAAACTAAGTGGGTTGGCCTTCTCAAATGTTTTCCCTGTATTAGGTAGAATGAAGTAATGACACTAGACTCGAAGGAGTGTCCCAAATCAAATTTACAGTAGGGGTGGGCAACTGCAAAGCCACCAAGTATATGAACAGGATACCAATAGGGACGGAGGATGGGAAACAAAAATCAGAACATACAAACCCAAACAGATGCTTAACAAATATAGAAAATTTCCAGTTAATACCTCACATACAGTGAAACTAGCTAGAACAGTATGCAGCAGACAATAAAAGTGCTATACATAACTTGTAAAAATAAGCAGAAAACAGGATACTTAATGTTATATATCACAGATCAGTTTGCTCAGTGCTCTTCCTCCGATTAGCTCAGTGTGAAATGGCAGAAACACTCACAAGTTAACTTCTTAAGCAGCAGAAAGTTGAAACCTGAAACAACTTTAAAAATACTCGAAAAAACAATGAGTTGCTTACTCCAAGCCATAGTCCAGGTAACCCCAATCAGCCAATGACCATAAACACTTCCCTCTCACTGAAATGAAAGAATGGCTTTGGCTAGACTAAGATGGCATGGAACATGTGCTCAGACACACAGCCTCTACAAACAACTAGGCCCAAAACACAAGCCTGAATATGGACAATGCTACAACTACCCACACTACTTAGGTAAAAAAAAACTGCAGAAATGTTTATCACAGCAGAAAAACAGCAGTGAGCCTTTAAATTAAAGTTTTAAACAGATAAAGGAGCAAGGAGACTCTAGAGAATGCTTTTGACTGTAAACAAATAATAGCCCGATTAACTACCTAAAGGGCTATGATAAAAAGCCACAATGAGAACTACTGCAAAACAAAATGTACCATTAAGATTTTCTGACACAGAAAAATAAACAGTGGCAGTTTGTTTTCAGACTTCCTTATCAGATTCTTCAGAGGTGTGGTTTCACTAATAGGTCTGGAAAGCTAAATTTAACCAATATTCAAGACAAGCCTACGTTTTTTTTCCTGACAGCAACTCAGATCTTACCTCTACTGACAAGTTTGATGTGCATACTGTGCTTGTGATATACTTAAGATACCATCACTGTGACATTCAATATAGCACACCAATAGCCAGGCCCAAGAAAGAAAATGTTTCATCATCAAAGTGAAGAACATGCTTAAGACTGGAAGCATAATGCCAGTATTAGTGACTGTGGGCAAGGAACAAAACCGCCGCACAAGCTCAATGCCAGTGTCAGTGAGTGTGGGTAAGGAACTAACCTGCTACATTATCACAATATCAATGTTAGTGACTATGGGTAAAGGACAATCTCACTGTACGTGCATAATGCCAGTGTAAATGACTGTGGGTAAGGAACTAACTTGTTACATGAGCACAATATCAAAGTTAGTGACTGTAGGTAGGGGACAAACCCACTGTACATGCACAATGCCAGTGTAAATGACTGTGGGTAAGGAACTAACCTGCTACACTATCACAATATCAGTGTTAGTGGCTATGGGTAAGGGACAATCCCACTGTACATGCACAATGCCAATGTAAATGACTGTGGGTAAGGAACTAACTTGTTACATGAGCACAATGTCAAAGTTAGTGACTGTGGGTAAAGGACAACCCCGCTGTACATTCACAATGCCAGTGTAAATTACTGTGGGTAAGGAACTAATCCACTGCATCAGCACAATACCAGGGTTAGCGACAATGGGTAAGGAACAATCCTGCTGTACATGCACAATGCCAGTGTAAATGACTGTGGGTAAGGAACTAACCCACTGCATAAGCACAATTTCAATGTCAGTGACTGTGGGCAAGGAACTAACCCACTGCATGAGCACAATTCTAATGTCAGTGACTGTGGGTAAGGAACAAACCTGCTACACGAGCACAGTGTCAGTGTCAGTGACTGTGGGTAAGGAACTAACCTGCTACACGAGCACAATATCAGTGTCAGTGACTATGGGTAAGGGACGATCCCACTGTACGTGCACAATGCCAGTGTCAGTGAGTGTGGGTAAGGAATTAACCTGCTACACTATCACAATATCAGTGTTAGTGACTATGGGTAAGGGACAATCCCACTATATGTCCACAATGCCAGTGTAAATCACTGTGGGTAAGGAACTAACCTGCTACACTATCACAATATCAGTGTTAGTGACTATGGGTAAGGGACAATTCCACTGTACGTGCACAATGCCAGTGTAAATCACTGTGGGTAAGGAACTAACTTGTTACATGAGCACAATGTCAAAGTTAGTGACTGTGGGTAAGGGACAAACCCGCTGTACATGCACAATGTCAGTGTAAATTACTGTGGGTAAGGAACTAATCCACTGCATGAGCACAATACCAGGGTTAGTCACTATGGGTAAGGAACAATTCTGCTGTACATAGACAATGCCAGTATAAATGACTGTTGGTAAGGAACTAACCCACTGCATGAGCACAATTCCAATGTCAGTGACTGTGGGTAAGGAACTAACCTGCTACATGATCACAGTGTCAATGTCAGTGACTGTGGGTAAGGAACTAACCTGCTACACGACCACAATGCCAGTGTTAGTGACTGTGGGTAAGGAACAATCCTGCTGTACATGGACAATGCCAGTGTAAATGACTGTGGGTAAGGAAAGTACAGTTGTGTACACTTACCATAAATGTAGATGTTCCAGTGTATTCACTGTTGCAGTCATTACAATTGGGTTATCCTGCAGGCAGGCTACCCTCAGTCGGCCTAAATTCCAAAGTCTAGGTCCAGCGTCGGTTGCTGTCGCCTCTTCCCTGACGTCAGTGCGCCAGGGGTATAAAAGATGCAGCCGACGCCATTTTCTTCAGTTTTTCTTGCCCCAGATGTCAAGTGCCCCCAAAAGGGTAGGCTAAAAATATGTCAATAAAACATGCATGCACCAAAGTATATATTTTGCCTTCATCTACAAGCAAATACACCACATAGGTTGTATAGAATAGAGAAGTACAGATAAGTTCCAGCAAAGAAACAGGATGTCGGGTGGGTAACCTGGACTGCAACAGTGAATACACTCGAACATCTACATTTATGGTAAGTGTACACAACTGTACTATGTTCTTCGTGTTTCACTGTTGCAGTCATTACAATTGGGTTGAATCCCAAAGCTAAGGCTGGGAGGCTGGAGCTAAATAGCATTAGGAGTGGCTATTAGTCCATGCAGAACTGCAGTGGCAAAGCCTGCCCTGAATTTAGAGTAGAGTGGTAAGTGATAGTGCTTTGTGAAGGTGTGCACTGAACTCCAGATAGCAGCCTCTAAAATGTCTTTGGTTGGTACTCCCCTGAGGAAGGCTGCTGAAGTGGCTGCTGCTCTGCTTGAATGTGGCCTAATGCCCTTAGGTACTGTTTTGCCATGTTGTGAATAGCAGAAACGAATGCAGTGGCCTATCCACTTTGAAATAGTCTGTTTTGAGATAGCATTTCCTTGTGATCCTGCAGCATATGCCACTAGTAGTTGCTCTGTCTTTCTGAAAGCTTTGGTTCTGTTCAAATAGAAGCGTAGCTGTCTGTGTATGTCCAAAGAATGCAGAATTATCTCCCCCTTATTCTGTAGGTTTGGATAAAAGATAGGCAGATGAATAGTTTGGTTAAGGGCCACAATGGACACTACCTTAGGCATAAATGTCGGGTTTTTCCTCAGAGAAACCCTGTCTGGATAAAAAAAATGATAAAAGGTTTCACAGCCATGAGTGCCTGTAGCTCTGAGACTCGTTTTGCAGAAGTTATTGCAAGGAGCAGAGCTGTTTTCCAAGATAAAAACTTTATATCAGCTGTAGCGGCTGGCTCAAAAGGAGGCAGGGTGCATTTTTCCAAGACATAATTGAGGTCCCATGCAGGTATTGGTGATCTCCTTGGAGGCCTTAAATTTTTGGCTCCTCTGAGGTACTGTCTTAATAAAGGATGAGAAAAGATTGGTGGCTCTGTATTGTAATGAGACGAAATGGCAGAGGCATGAATTTTTATAGATGAAAAGGATAGGCCTTTGTCCAGCATCTCAGTCAAGTATTGCAAAATCTGAGGAATATTTGGTACAGCTGTGTCAATTCCTTGTGCCGGGTTCCAAGCACAGAATCTCTTCCATTTTCCAGCATAGGATTTTCTAGTACTAGGCCTCCTGGCTTCCAAAATGACATCCATCACCACTTTAGTGAGAGGTGTGTTTTGTATGACTACATTATCCGCCATGCTGCCAGATTTAAGGTCTTGAGTTGGCTGTGTAGGATCTGATTGTTCTGCTGGGACAGTAGATGAGGCACTTGAGGTAAGGTCCAGGCTGGGCATTGAGACAAGTTCCTTAGGATTGGATACCAGTATTGGCGTGGCCAGTCTGGGGCAATCAGTATAATTTTTGGCTTCTCCTGTCTGACCTTTAGGAGTACCTTGGGGAGGAGAGGCAGAGGAGGAAAGGCATATACTGTTAGGTTTTTCCAGCTGAAAGACAGGGCATCCACTTTCCATGCTTGTCTGTGATAAGTCCTTGTGCAGAATCTCTTTAGTTGGCAGTTGTGAGGTGAGGCAAATAGATGTATGTCCGGGCATCCCCATTTCCTTGTTACCATGCTGAAGACTTGTGGATCCAATTTCCACTCGTGGGGATCCATAAGGTTTCTGCTTAGTTCGTCTGCCAGAGTATTTATCTTTCCTGGCAGGAATTGTGCCTGCAGATGTACTTGGTAAGTCAATGCTGTGTCCCACAAAGTCATGGCTAGTCTGCAAAGGGGGTAAGAATGACTGCCTCCCTGCTTGTTTATATACCGCATGACTGTGGTATTGTCTGTCTTTATCAGTAGTTGTCCCGGATGAAGTAGGTCCTTGAAGGCGGTCAGGGCATTTTGAACAGCTAGCATCTCTTTTTGATTGATATGTAGATGCATTTGGTTTGCGGACCATGCTTTGAATACATCTTCCTGCCATGTGGGTTCCCCAGGCATAATCCGATGCATCCATTGTTAATGTCTGTGTGGCTGGGGGTAGAGTGAATGGCTGTCCCTTGTTCTGGTGACAGGCCTTCGCCCACCATCAAAACTCCTGTTGCAGGCAGGGTATGAGAGTAACTATTGTTTCCAGGCTGTGGCAATGTTGAGTCCAAACACTTTTTAGGTACCACTGAAGTTTCCTCATATGCGGTCTTGCATATGGAATTAGTAGAATGCAGGATGCCATGAAGCCCAAAGCCTGCAGAATTTGTCTTGCAGATAACTGGGTCTTTGTTGCCAACAGATTGAAATAGGTAGTCAATTGCCTTTGTTTGTCTGGCGTGAGATAAGCCATCTGGGCAGTTGTATTTAAGCTTGCACCCAGGAATATTATCTCTTGAGAGGGTACTAGTTTTGATTTTTGTTCGTTGACTGTGTACCCTAGGCATGGTGGTAATCTCTTTACAAATGCCAGATGCTGTAGTAGAATGTCCTTGTTCTCTGCTTGAATGAGGCAGTCGTCCAAGTAAGGATATATTTGTATTCCTCTTTGCCTGCAGTATGCAATTACTGGTGCCAGGCACTTTGTGAAGACCCTGGGAGCAGTAGATAAGCCAAAGGGCAGTGCAGAGAATTGGTAGTGCATTGAGCCAGCTTTGACTCTGAGGTATCTTGAGACATGCAAGTATGCCTCTTTTAAATCTAAAGTCACAAGCCAAGCCTTCTTGCCCAACATGGGCAGAAGCTGCTGTAGAGTCAACATTTTGAATTTTGGAATATCCAGACGTGTTTAGAATAGATAGGTCCAGTATTGGTCTCCAGGCTTTGTCCTTTCTGGGTACCAAGAACAGTCTTGAATAGAATCCTTGTCCCTGCTCTTGCTCTGGTACTTGCTGAATGACCCTCATGTCCATGAGGGATGAAACTTGTTTTTATGCCTCTGCCCACTGATGTTTTGGCAGGTCTGGCCAACCGTTTGCCCTTGGCAGAGTATGGAAGTGAAACTTGTAGCCTTGTGACACTATGTTTAAGACCCATTTGTCCTGGGTTATGTGCCAATTTTGAGAAAAAAGTGCTAGTTTTCCCCCTAAAGGTGCTGCCAGAAGATAAGTGCTTGGCGCAGGCAGGGGGAAGTCAATGGGACTGTTTCCTGTATGGCTGTGATTTGTCTTCCCTAGTTTTGGAGGTAGAAGCACCCCATTGTTTAGACCTGTACGAACCTTGGGGCTGGGACCTGCCTCTAGGGCATCTGTATCTGCCCCTTTGTGGCCTGTCTGACACTGGAAAGGACCAGTTCTTTGTAGGCCAGTGTCTGCTAAATCTTGGTGGCTGTACCTGTAAGAAATCCTTGACTGTTTGCATAGATTTAGCTTTGTCCTCCATTTTCTTTAACACCTCTTCTGCTTTAACACCAAACAAAACCTCATGCTGCAATGGAGCATCTAATAATTTTGCTTTAACATGATCAGGTAGATTTTGTTCCTTTAACCAAGCATGCCTCCTAATGACAGAACCCATAACTGCGGCCCTGCAGGAGGACTCCAGAGAATCAAAACCACATTGCAAAGTATGCTTTCCAACTTGTTCAGCTGCATGCAATAAATCCTGCATTTCTTTGTTTTCTGCACATTCAGAATTTATCAATATTTTCTGTTTAAGCAGTGATATTATATATTGTTGATATTTGAGCATATGAAACTGACAATGTAAAGCCCTTATAGCCAAGGTAACAGAAGTGTAAATCTTTTTTCTCCAGCTGTCCAGTGCCCTAGAGTCCCTGTCAGAGGGAGTAGGGTTTTTTGCAGTGGAAGCCTTGACCCCTTTGGGACCCTGACAGATAGTTTCTGGGTCAGCAGCAGGGTTTTTGAATAGGAATTTATGAGAGTCAGGAACCTTGTAGTACCTGTCCGGCTTAACAGGAGCTGGAGGTAAGGAGTCAGGGGTCAAAGTGGACTCTGAAAATACATCATCTACAATGTCTAACACAGGTGGGATAGCTAGGGGCCTGTGTTGTGGTAGTAAAAGGAAGTCTCTGAGCCTTTTCGTAGATTCTGAATAATCTTGGCTCTCCCAGTGGAAATGCTACCTCATGGTATGTAAAGTTTCCCCAAAAGAATAATCCTCAGGAGGAGAGGCTGAAGGGATAGATTCTTCAGCATCAGAATCCTCATAGGGAGGAAGACAGTATTCCTGATCAGAAGAGGAATCAGATGAAATAGAAACTTGATCTGAAGATTCATATTCTGTCTCTTGCCTAGGCCTCTTATCAGGAGGGGGATGGGAACCCCTGATCAAAGTAATTAGGTCTTCTGCTATTTTGAGCATCTGTTTTTTAGGCATGGAGGCCTGTTGTACTTGTTTCTTTGTCTTTAAAGGTGCATTAGTCTTTGCCTTTGAAGCCAAAGTCGTTTTAACATATAATTCAATAGGTCGGAAAACACCCTCAGAAGCCGATGCCTGCTCAGCGGCTCTGGACCCATCTGAGGGAATAGTTTCCGAAGGTCCAATACCTTGAGCTTCCAGCGGCCTGGTCGACTCCACATGGGTGTCGGTAGCGGCCTGCGAGTCTAAAGTAGCGGTCGTCAGGGGCTACGAATGCACCTCACTGACAACCGGTGAACCGGCGACTGGCTTAGAAGAAGCCTCGTCGTCGGTTTTGGACCTCGGATGCCTGTCCTTTTCTTTGCGTTTCTTGTGAATTCCGGTAGTCGGATGGCTATCTGACAACATTGTATAGTTAAATCTTCTTCCAAAATAGTGAAATGCAAAATAGTACAGACGCTTAATAGTGCGTTGGTTAAATCTAGCACAAAACCGACAACTAGCAATGTCGTGGTCAGGGCCTAGGCAAGGAATATAGTAAGAATGAAAGTCCTTATGAGGTATTTGCTTCCCACAAGAAATACAATTATTAACTTTTTCTGACATCGGTCTGGAGCAAGAAAAAAGTTTCCCCAACGGGGTACTTAGCTTTTAGTGAAGACTTTGGATCTGAAATTCGAACACGAAAATCTCAGGAGTCAGCCGACCGGCACTTGCGAACTGCTTTTGCTTCAGGCACTGCGCGGCAAGAAAGACTGAAGAAAATGGTGTCGGCTGCATCTTTTATACCCCTGGCGCACTGACGTCAGGGAAGAGGCCACAGCAACCGACGCTGGACCTAGACTTTGGAATTCAGGCCGACTGAGGGTAGCCTGCCAGCAGGATAACCCAATTGTAATGACTGCAACAGTGAAACACGAAGAACATCTAACCTGCTACACGAGCACAATGTCAGTGTCAGTGACTGCGGGTAAGGAACAATCCTGCTGTACATGGACAATGCCAGTGTAACTGACTGTGGGTAAGGAACTAACCCACTGCATGAAGACAATTCCAATGTCAGTGACTGTTTGTAAGGAACTAACCCGCTAAACGACCACAATACCAGGGTTAGTGACTGTGGGTAAGGAACTAACCTGCTAATCGACCACAATGCCAGTGTTAGTGACTGTGGGTAAGGAACTAACCTGCTAAACAACCACAATGCCAGTGTCAGTGACTGTGTGTAAGGAACTAACCCAGTGTACAAGCACAATGCCAGTGTTAGTGACTATGAGTAAGGGACAAACCCACTGCACAAGCACAATACCTGTGTCAGTGTCTGTGGTTAAGGGACAAACCCGCTGTCCTGAAGCAGTCAGTCAGAGTGGGGTTGGACACTATGAAATGTGCATTTTATTTATTTATTTTGTAAACTGTGTAAGTTCATTAGTTCAGAGTCTCTTTTCACCCTTACCTCAAGGCACAACTGACAATTTGGTGTGGCTAATAAACCACTACGTTTTTGGAATGCAGGAGGAAAAGCAAACAGATACAGGAAGATTATGCAAACTTCACAGATAGTTATACAAGTGGGTCTTTGTCTTGGGGACAGTTTCTAAGGCTTTACTTATTATCACTGACATCCTAAGGGCTTACTGTGGTTGATGATGTAGAACCTTCTTAATGCACAAGCTTCAACTTGTGTAGGTACATCAGGTGGAAGAAGCACAGGGCAGTTGCTTGCTCTGCCCTGGCACCATTGCATGTATCATTAGTGGATGATTAGAAAGGAATAATCCACCACTTCACAATGATGGCAGCCAAGACAACATTACCACAGTCAAGTACAGGTCAGTACGTGTCATGACGCAGTGATGAAAAGGGACTCTCAAAGAGCAATGGATGATGATAAAAAGACCAGAAAATCAGGTGTGTGAGGCATCATGGGCAAACAGAGCTTTCAAAGCATATTTAATTAAAAAATAACATTAGGAGCACAAATCAGAAAAGTCTGCAAAATACATACTTTATGAATTTTAGACTTTAGGTACTCCACTTGCAGACATCTCTGCCCAGTGAACCCTCAGATTAATTAAGTATAATCAAAACACTCAAAGTGAATGGAGGCTAGAATGAACATTTTAAGAAAATTAAAGCAAGCCACCATACTATCATCAGGTGAAAGAAAAAAAGTTTTCCGTTGGCAAGGCAATGTGTAAAATGGATATGATGAGACCATTGTTAACAGAGCAGCAACAAAATAAAAAAAATAGGGACAACAGCAAAAAATAGGGATACATTCAATAAGCTGAATGCAACTGAATGTATGAAGCAAAAGAAGAAATTCTAAGTCAGTTAAGAAAATATTGATACATCTCTAGTGTTCTTTGTGTGTGTTAAAGGTAAACATAACATGTCAGAAGCTGGGAAAATAAGTGAGTGAGCTCCCACAGGGAAAAGGATACCAGCATATACACAAGAGAATGGTAAAATGAGACAAACTTGCAAGCCAGGATTTCCAAAAAAAAAAGTTTTTTTTTAAAATAAAGTATATTTGAATGTGGTACTCATGAAAATAGCAGATCTTTGAGACAGGATCAAGGAAGCAATAAATAGTATCTGGGGTATTCTCAGCAGCAAAACTGCATTAGTTCAATTTTTTTTTTAATTGCTGTCCTCCTTAATAATGAAAACCAATGCTGTACTCCTACCAATCTAATTAAAGAGGTTTAAATGTGTAAGAATACCTTACATAACAAAGACTGGAAGGATTCATGTCAACAGGCTGACAATATTTTAACCGACTGTTAACCACTGGAAAAAAAACAGCCAAAACAACTTTGTCGAACCTTGAATATAAGTTATTTTGCAAGGGTGCGCGCCCACACAACCCAAACTAAATTTGCCTACTCTGAGTTCACGCAACAGTGGAGAAAATAGAAAACCCCACTGTTGGCAAAAGTTGTTTTGGCCACTTTTTTTTTTGGTCTGGTGAATTAGGACTCGGCTGACAGTCCATTGACACATTTCTAGACTGGCATAAGCCCTCTTTTAAGTTATTCAATGCCAAAGACTTCTACAAGGTTGTTTCCCCACTGATGACATACAAATTATACAAATAAACATAGGATATGCTACAGTCAGGTATACTGTAGGTACCCAGAGCACATTTGATAACTAGTTACTAAGTTACCAGTCATGAAATACATACCTTTTTCCACTCACATTGTTTGTGTCTTTCGGCTTTTCCCGGTTAGGGGTCGCCACAGCGGAACTCCAGTCTGCTAATGATTGGTAGTGGATTTTCACGTACTGGGTTACCAGCCCTGATGCCCAACCTTCAATGAAGGCACGCCCCATTCACGTATGCCTCCACACAGAAGATGCTCTAGCTGAGAATCAAACAGGACAACGTCTTGCTACGAGGCAACAACGCTACCGCAGCACCACCACCGCAGTAATACCTTTTTTCCACTCACATACTCTATTAATTTGTTTTTGTTTTTCCATTATTTTCTGGTTTACGTGAAGTTGTCCTTACTTTTTAAAAAATTTTATGAATAAACTTAACTGTGGATAGGTATGAACCTAAGCCAAGTCAAGGTGAAATTTGAGTGTAAATTTGTTTTTTTTTTTATTTTAATTTTTTAGAGAATTTGCTGATGACAAGAATGAGTGTGAGTTAGGTTTGGGTTCTGTATTTTTTTTTTCTTTTTACTATTTTACCTTTTTTATTGATTGCATTGGGTTCAGATGGGTTTATGGAGTAAGCTTGTGGTGGAATTGTTAAGGGGGTACAGAGGTAAACATTCAGGTCATATGTTGGCATGCTGACAGTTAATAAAGAAGCATAAATAAAAATACAATACTAAAATCAAACCATATGCTTCTGCAGAACCACTTTTGAACAAGTTCGTAAGGTACTTCTGGATACCAGTCACTACTATTACTTAGCAATAACGTCACACCTGGTGTCATACCTCTCAGTTTTCCGGATTTTTGCAGAATGCCCAGATTTTTCCTCATATTTTTGCTCTATCCCTCATAAAATCTGTGTTTTTCTTGCAAATCACAGAGGACTGCAATCACTAAATAGTGACATAAATTTGAGTTTCAGATTTCATAACCTTCAGAAAATGTATGCTAACATGAATCTTGTCATGCTAACAACTTTCTAAGTTTATAAGAGCAATATTTAAAATATGTCCCTATTTTTGGGCCGCTACCTACAATTATTTTAGATTTGCTCAGATTTCTTGCGCTAAGAGGTTGAGAGGTATGCCTGGTGTGGCAGAAGCAGTCACATATACCTCAGGCTTGATATATATATATATATACACACACACACACACACGTGTGTGTGTATGTGTATGCAAGAAATCAGCTCATTTTGCGCCTGGTGCCATTCCCTGATCTGGTGCCCCTCAACTATAAAAGGGGCCCCTTATAGATCTGGTCAATTTTACTAAACTAAGCCAGATCTCATTTCTGTGCCCCCACAGCTTTCAAGTTAAGGAGCAAAGCAAAAAAAGTCCGTTCTGATCTGGCTGGTGCTGCTAACCTCTAGCTAAGTAAGCCAGACCCAGTTTCTGCACCCCTCAACTCTAAGACTAGAAATTATAGAACAAGAAGAAGCCCTGAAAAAAAATTCTACTTTTAAAATTGCAGCAATCCACTTGTTGCAACTTATCTGCAGTCCTGACCACATAAGCAATATTACCCGAACTGCACAATCAATACATCAGAATCTTCTGACTGCAACCCCTAACACCTTGTATTCATTGTGGCTGCACGTTTCACCTCCACCACACCTACAGCTCAGTAAGAAATATACTTCAATAATTCTTCAAATTCTTCATATTCTTCAAAACCATGTGCAACAGCATGCATAAGTAATATGGTATAAACATTGGAAGAAAAGCTAGTAAGAAGGAATCCAACCAATAACTGGGGAAGAATGGAGGGTAAAATGACTTATACAGTGACTTCAATTCCACCATCTGCTATTTCAGTTATTATCCATCAAAACTATAATATCCCTGTTGAGTGGAAGCATCACATAATTCCTCACAGGTATGGCTGAGATAAAGAAAATTACCACATATTAGCAGGTCTAAACAGTAGAAATTGAAGAAGGCAAACACCGTATTACAACAGCATGTGCTCTGTACATGTGCAAACTGCAGTGCACAAAACATTTTATAATTGCCTTTTAATGGGTATAAGGCCCCACGTTTCCCTACACGCCACATTCTATTTAAATACACTAACTGCGAGGTCATACTATATCAGATAATATGCAAGTTTTTTACTTGCAATTTAATTCAAATACTCAAGCATTTTTATAAACATGCATGTTAAAAGTGCTTTTTGATAATGAATAATCAAACATGAAATGGGTTACTATACCTTTACTTTATAGTCAGTGAATGTCAAGTGACATGATTTTACTATTTAACTACCTAAAAATGCATTTCAGAACATGTTTAAACCCCTAGAAGGTTGTAAGACAAAGGTATCACATACATTTTACTGTGTGAATAAAAGATTAAGTTTTAAATGACAGCAAGTGAGAAATAACGACTCTGGCCATTTCTATTGTAGAGTAGGTTGTGTGATAATAAAACCTCAGGCAAAATCATCCTTGATCCTAAATTCAAGTATGAAATCAAGAGTGGACAGGACCCACTACACAGGGGGCCCAGGAGTCTGAAGTGATGGCATGCATATCTGACTGTCCTATGTTGTAATGCGGCAGATGAAAATACATTCTTTATATGGATGTCCCCCTCTCAGGCCACCCTGTCCTTGAGCTGTGCAGATGGATAGGCTTAGAAAAAATGCTGAGCCCTGTCCATAAGCACAAAGTGATCATCTTGGAGCAGCAAGACATGGCCTCACTCAAGTCTGCAGGAGGACTACCAGGCATCAACCCTCTTGGTGGCAGCAACACAGTAAGGGTACCTTCAGGTTTATGTGACAACATTAACAAAGTCTGACTCCATGAAAGGGCTGACCAAGGTGCATGGACAAGATGCCATTGAAACCAGGTTCAAACACTGGCTCAAGTTCCATATAACTTCCTTAAAGAAGATGTCTTTCCCTAGGAAGCAACTAAGAAGGAAGCCCTGAGCCCCCCCCCCCCACCCCACCACCACCTCTGGGGTCTAGTGTCTGCAATTGTGGGACAGGCATATGGTAGAAATGGACGGAGTGAGGCTCTTCCATGGATATGTGCACACAAGAAACAGCATGCAACAGGAAGAAGCTTGTGCCATACTGGGTTATGGCATCCAATCAAAATTCCAAAAGGTAACAGCCCACATCTAAGATCCAGGTCCCACAAAGAGCCAAACAACTGCCTGAACTTTCAAGCTTATGTCATGGTCCTCAGTTCAGGACTCACATTGTGACTCCTCCACCTAGGACTACCAGTCCAGACAAACTATGAGGAGCAGGAAAAGAAGTGTCAAACCCAACTGCCACCACCCACATGTGTGAATGCAAGACACAAGGGTATATTCCTCAAAATTAGAATGGCTGGCCAAAGAATTAAAGGCAATCAAGCAAGGGATAAATGGCATGAAAAAACCTGGGGTGCACTCACCAAAGAAGTGTCTAGGGACAGTGCCTTTCCTAGGCTTCAAGCCCCCAAAGAAATATAGGATCAGAGCAGGAAGAAACCTCTGTAAGTTAGGAAGGATCACCACCCTATCAGGGGACACAGACTGTTGGCCATGCAGACCTTTGTAGAGGAAATACCAGCCATAGCCAATCCAGAAATCAGAATAACTCGTTCACCAGCCATCAAGAATAACCCACTCGCTGTTCTTGCAAGCAGCCTTCTGCCATTGTCAAATTTGCAAACTGAGACAAAAACAAAGAGTATGCATATACGGGTATTATTTCATAGTGAAATTAAGGACTGAGATCTGAACTGTTTGAGTGGCAAAAGGCAAAAAAAAAAAAAAACTGGTGAGCTTGAGGGATAGTCTTGCTTATGTAACTTATATATGACATCATGATGTACATTATCACAGGTGTATATTGAAAATCAAGCATTGATACGTCTGGAAAAAGATTTAGAATGCTGCCCGCAGGAGAAGATAAATAACTATAAGACCGCACAAAGGTATATATGTAAAGTAGTAAACCAATATGCAGTTATTATACTTTTCAACAGCTTTTGTGACTCTAAACTGCCTGTGGAAATACTGGTTCACTCAAACAGATCTGCTATAAACACAGTGGACCAAAAACAAAGGCAAGCCACGGCATTAATTTTGCCTCACTGAAACAATGTTCCTGTGGGATATTAGGAACTGTAAAAAAGCCATAGTTCATTTAAATGCAAACTACATAACCACCTGCACTGTTACATACCAGTAATATATTTTGCAGTTCACGGTAACCACATTTAGGCCATGAAAATGACCACCATGCCCCAAGTCTGCCTACACACCCACACCTCCCCACTGCCCCATAATTAAATGTTGACACTTGTGTGTGTCTGACCCAGAACTTCATTGGTATCCATGCCATATATCCTAACTTCTGCATGCCAGCTCTGCTGGCACAGTGGGCTAATGCCAAGACTATGACCCAGGTGACTTAAGTTTGATTAGGAACTCAGGCTGCTGCTGGAGCATACGTGAAAGGGGAGATAAATGAAAATGGCATTACCAACTGACCTCTCCCTGGGGAAATGGTGTAAGAGTGCATTCCCAGAGCACACATTTCTGTGGCTGAATCCCTGGTGAAGACAGGAAACCCCTATGGAGCACTGGCTTTGGGGGAAGGGGGTTGGGCTGCCCTGAGGGATTGCATCACTCACTGAAGCAAGCAACATGCCTTTACTGACACCCACCACATGCCAAATCCCTGGAATTTTACTGTGCGTAGGTTCACAGGATGATACTAGGCTATTGGCCCAGAGACCCTTATATGCCTAACCAAGAATTTCACCTACGTTCCCACAAAGTCAGCACCTCTTTCCCCTGCCCAGAAGGGACAAAGGTGGGATCCCAGGGGTGTATTTTCTATTTCACACCCAATCGTCCAGGTTCCTCAAAGATGGCTAGAGAGGTACACTGCGTGACATGGAGAGGGAGTCAATTCCACAGATGGGGGAGTCTTTGGGACACAAATCTATCCCATCAACAAGATCTATTAATGTCACAGGCCAGGTTGAGGCCTTTCATGTGGGATGCGTGAGTGAAGTTTGATGCAGCAACTCCATCAAAGCTGTGTCTGAGATGGCCTTGTATGCCAGACACAGGTCACCTCTGAGCAGTCTGTATGAGACTGAGTAGAGGGACAGGGCTTTTAGCCTATCTGTAGAGGATAGGTGTTTGGGACCCTGGATTTTCCTGGTCAGTCATCTCTGTGGTCTTTCCAGCTGCTGCATGTGCTTGGCAAGATACATGCCGAAGGGGGCACTGTACTTGATAATGGGTCTGATAACGGAGGAGTACAGGGATGTTATGGCCTCCTTGTTCCTGAATGACATACCCTTATTTATGAGGTGGGTCACGTAGAAAGCCTTCAGTACAATGGAGGCAATGTGGTGGTCAAATGTCAGATTGTTATCAGCCTTGGTGCCCAAGTCCCTCAAGAGTGATTGTGTGCTTAGTACATTGTTATTAATGTGATAATTAGTGGGGATACCATTTTCCCCAAAGGGGTAATGATGCATTTCATGGCATTCAGTTTGAGGCCATGATTCTGGCACCAGTCATTAGTTTGGGTAAGGCCCTCTTGGAGGATGTTCACATCACTAGTGAAATTTAATACAACACCAAGCTTGCAGTCATCTGCAAACTTGGTCAGTCACAAACCACTGGTTTTGGCTTGCACCTCAAGAAAAGTACATCCCAAACAGTACAGGCCCGAAGACTGATCCTTTGGGTACACCGCTCGTTACGCATGGGCAGTGGGATTACATGCACAAAAAGGACAAAAAATAAATGAACATCCTCTGATGGCTGTCTGAATGACAGACCCTGCTGTATGGAGAACAAATACATCAGTTGCTAAAAAGGGTCGAAAAGGACAAAAACCTCTTTGCTTCTACATTGCTCATTTACACTGTAATGTGCTGAATTGTTTTCCCCCTTCTTCATGACCTCACGTGATCTCACTGCCCTACATAAATGCTAGCCAAACAAAAAACATAGTAGCTAATGTTTTTGCTATATTTGTAGACTGACTAGTAAACATACTATGCCACTTTCTTGTGTTTACTGTTATTGGTTGCCATTCTGCATACAACTGAAATCTCCTGGGTTGCTCCTACAACACAGTTTCTACTCAGTTATGGCCGCCTTGATAACAAAAACAAGTAAATATACCTTCTTGACTCCTGCCATGTAAGACTTTGCAAGTTAATGGATCAGTCTTGAAGACATTTCACCTTTTTTGGGCAGTCAATACAAATCATATAAGAACACAGATAGCAATAACATAAGAAAAAGCTTGGTCAAGTCAGCAGGCTGTTTCCTGCATTCTGCACCAACCAAAAACATTAACATGAATGTCTAGTTGTAGTCTAAGGTGACAAGAAGATCAGTGGTATTTGAAGACTTGAACCTGTGTTAGTAGTTCTGCAAATTGCATAGGAAACGTAATCATGTACCTCAGATAATTGCAGACAATTCTATTTACAAGCACAATATCAGATTCCAAGGAAAGGCAGTCACCAAAAAGCATCTGCTAACAAAAAGTGCTCACATCTTATTAAACTTACCACTTTTTAATGAAGTTTTAGGCACTCGGAGATTCCACTTTGCTTAATTCCTCTGTATCCTTCTAAATGTCAACAGTACAGGTTCTCAGTGTGTTGATATCCAGCTGTAGCAATGGCAGACAAATCTGGTGCACAAAAATAACTCATTTGCTTCATGTTCTACCACCACACAAGGGGAAAAGTTCTAAAAATGTGCCAGTGCTTTTGGCATACAGAGATAAAACTCTATGTCCCATGTGATCCAAAGTTTACATTTCTCTGCAAACTGAAGTAGAACTATGCTTAAACGTGAACATTCAGCTCTGTTTACATTAGAAATAATAAGGCCCCAATGAATGCTGAAGTTCAGTGAAAGAGAACTGGTTACAAAGGCTTAGTGGTTAGAGCATGGAAACTCCTTTGTGCTACGAAAGATTACTTGCGTTGAAAAGTAATAACGTATTACAGATTACATAGTCTGAAAAGTCATTTGTTACAAAGCGATGGCTAATCAGTATCAGAAACATGAAATGAATGTTACTGAGAGTAAAGCAAAGAGATTTAAGAGAGTGTTGTCAATATCCCTTGGGGCCAGCAACATTCCTGTGTGCAATAAAACCTGCAATAGACTTTTATCAGGCTGATGGATTTCAGCATATGCACTTTACCATGAACCACCAAAAACTCCGTGTGAAGGCCTACCAAATGAAGCAGAAAACATTTTATTCTCTACTGCACACAGTTCAGTTTATATGAAGAATATTTTCAGTGCTGCTATGGAGGACAGCTAATTGCAGATGATTGAGAAGGGGTTACATAACAGAACAAAAATTATACAAACTCCTTTCACAGCCCATCTCTAGCTTCAAGGAATACATGGCTGTCTTTTTTCCTTAACATGCTTATACTTTGCCAAAATGCCAATCTGCAGATTTAAAAAATTCCTTTGTAGAGCTTGTTTACAATGCCAGAAAGGTTACATGCAACAATAACTAGTTCCCATTTCCACTCACTTACACCATAGTGCCACGAACTTTATGTTTTTTGCAAGTGGATTTTTATTACCTGAAATACAGAACAGAAGGCAGAGCTAAAACTCTGTTTACATGTTTGGAGGTTGGCATAATGGTTAAGGTATTTACCTCATAGACATACAGTACATGGTTTGACTCTCACCTTTGGGGAAATTTGATAGGCTTAAAATAACCCAAAAGAGTAGCTAGCCTAGTACTTATGAACATGTCAGAATATCATACCCATTTATTAAAACAAACTGAAATAAATTAGCAGAAATGCAAAAAAAATCAATAAACTTTATTTTAACCATGTATGAAACTGTAGTGATATTTTCAATTGCACGTGACCTAAACTGACTTCTGAAAAGTTGGTTCAATACAATTAAGTTTTCATCACTAGTTTAATACATCACTGTATTGCAGAGAAATTACTTTTTAACTCAGTAACTGTAATCAGTCAGCAAATATTTTGAGTAAAGAAACTACAGTCTAAAACTATTCATCAGTTTATCTAATCACAGTAAATCATCTTGCATTGTTATGGTTTAAATCATTATTAGATTAAATCATTATTAGAGGAGAGTACAGCCTTTAAGAGGTCTAGGCATATTTGTGTTTTTTCCATTGTGTTTATCATATTGGGTAATTTTAAAACACCACTATGGGCAGAAACTGAAAAAAAACATATTCTTATATTGGCATGAGGCTTGACAAAATCCAAACCTACTGCTAGTACAATGGAAAGAATACAACTAGTAATAAGTAGTTAACACTCATGGGGGCAGAAATGCTGAAGTGATCTTATTTTCTTGGAAAGTTACTTAGTTACTTCTTGAGCATAATGCACTGAGAGAGTGAAGCTGTTAAGAATACAATGCCCTAGTCTGCCCTGGCAGGTTACAGTCACACAGAAGCATAGCTGATTCAATTAGCGCCCTGGGCCAGTGCTATGAACTAGCGACCCACCCTCTCAGAGTAAAAAAAAAAAAAAAGGCACTTTACTGTAATAATACCAGCAAATAAGGGGGGGCTGTTGCTTCTACAGGCACACCAACCAGGTGGCCAGATGCATGACATGCCCCCCCTCCCTCCAACCCCAGCCATGCAGGTTCTGTTTCTGTTCCCTGCCCCAACCCTCCCTTAAACTTTATTTAAATGTTTTTTCTTTTAATCTGTAACAAACTGTTTGCTACAAATGCAGAAAACAGTTATTACAGACCTACAGTTTATACCCTGCCTGTACAGACAGGTACAGCGCTCAAATTTTAGTTTAAAAAATATTTTAAAACTGTATTAGACTGCTTGCTACATGCATGAAACACTACAGTGCTCAGGTTTTAGTTTAAAGAAAGTATTTTTTACTTTTAAACTGTAGCAAACTGGTTGCTGCAATGTAGCAAGCAGTTTCAAAGTTTAAACCACAGAGCACTACAGTATTCAGGTTTAACTGCAAATGCAATATTGTTTTTTAAAAGCCAGTATTATATTATAGAGCAGTCAGGATTGGCTGACCATGCCCCCAGTACTCTGCATCCAGGGCTGTTGACCCTCTCTCCCGACCCAAGCTATGCTACTGCAGTCCCACATACTTAGAATGGAAGTAGTGAGAAATACTGTAAAGTTTGAGAATCCTTAGTAAAATTGCCAGTGCCTTTTTGCAGTAAGTCTTAGGCATTTATTTCCTACATATGTATTATGCTATCTATTAAAAGTTCTTACAGAAGGATAAGGAAACAACTGAAATAATATAGCCTTTTTAAAAATTCATCTTTTGTGAGTTTCAGGTCCTATCTTCCATCCACCTTCCTTCTCCTAGTTCGCCAGAGTATCCTATTTCCTGGCTTGCAAATGTCAGCTAATTAGTGAATCTGATCTACGTGTTTATCAGATTTATTCCCCTTCAGGCTACAAGCATCTCAGTAGATTTATAACCCTGAGGGACGGGAAAGAATGTTGCTTTACAAATCAACACACAGCTGTGCATACTGAGCCTGAATAACTTTGAGACCTCAATGAATGTAAAAAGTGCTACAAGTACCTTACTGCATGTGTTTACCTATCCAAAAACGATACAAGATAAGGGAGACAAATTTCTGAAGGAAACCATCATGTGATTACATTCAGAACCAATACAATGTACACTGAGGAAGCTGAGAAAGATATAAATATCTCAGAGGGTAGGGAACTGTTCCCCAGAAAGCAGGGACAATGCTTTTCTTAATATGTGTAAGTATGAGAACCGTTTTCTGAGGAGGAAAATACATGCTTGGGAAAGAAATGTGGTTAGGATGGAGTATTTTAACTTTATTCTCCTAGGTCTTAGGTCCATTTAAACATGGCATCAATTCTCATAGACCATAATACAACTCAGACTTTTAGGACCCCCACTAGACCCATTCTCAGAGCAAATAATCCCTCCTTTCGGACCTCATCATGAACAATGCACCAAGTAAATCTCCTTCCTTCTACCTTCAGAGACAGTTTCCCTGTAATATTTACTATACCAACCCCAACAAAAAAGTAAGAAAAGAATAAGAAAAATAAACATACAAAGCCAGCACCAATTGTTGGACAACAAAAGATATGACAGCTATACTAGTGGAGGGTCACTGGCAAAAATGGAAACAATCCCCAAACCCAGAAAGCGGGGACAAGTTCATAATCTTAAGGAATTTAGTGAAAAATATAGTTGTTAGGTGACACAAGGCCAGCCACTTTCAATCTCAAACATTCTTTCAGAAACAACTTCAGCATTTATAGAAACTAACCAAACTACCAGCCAAATATTAAATAATGGGAAACCAAAAATGTAAAAATTACCAGCACTTCAGGCCATGTCTCCCTAAAGTTTCCTTAAGGAATTATGTCAACTACCCCATACTCATGTCCAGTTCTCAAACAAGTTTCAATGAGACCCCTTCTTTTTCTAACTCTTTTCTATATATTTTTTTAAAACTTCCATTGACAGAGGAATAAATCTCTGACTACAACACAGGTGACTTGGGGACCAGTTAGTGGTTTGGTTATCTACTGGAACTGCTGTGGAGTATGGGCATACCAATCCTTGAGTGAAGGAATCTGAGCAGGTTGCAGGTTACACTGATCCCAGTGAAGTGGGGTAGCAGGTCCAAATGTGATTCCAAGGCATGCATCTGGCTCATCAAGCCATCTTGTGGTAAAATTCCACATAAGCATTCAGAAGTATGTACGCAAGCCAATAAGGTGCAGTGCCCTTAAAGTGATGCTGCTTCCATTCCTTCCGCCCAGGGGCCAAGGATTGCAGCCATTTAATCAAAACTCTGATGGCTGCCTTTAAGATAGCTCCTGTGAATGATTTTCACCCAAGAGAAAATAATGGGCCAACCAGAGTAAGGGAGGGCTGGCAAGAGCATATAAAATAATACAGAAACATAAATAAATAAATAATATTGTCTGCTTGTTGTTCTGTAAGTAAGGTTTTAGGGCATAGTAACTCTTTTTAGATTCAGATAGGAATATAGTAAAATATAGCTTATATGTGTTCTTTATTTATTTGAGACTGTCCTGCAATGTTGTTTTAAATATTTCCTGTGATTCTGAACTCTGATGTAACTGATTACTTATTTAATATTGTCTTGTTCTTTTATTATTTATTTTTAAATATATTTAAACCTTTCAATTGTGGTTGGTCTGTTCTTGCAGTACTTCCATATCTACTTGGGTGACATTGTACAGGCCACTCCTAAGTAGCCTTGCTCTTAGTCAAACTACCATTTGGATTAATAGTAACATTGCACAGTACGACTGGACACCCGTGGTTAAGGGCGTTAAAGTAGCTGATAACAAGTGGCTGGTGGCAGTCAGAAAGTACAGTTGTGTACACTTACTATAAATGTAAATGTTTGAGTGTATTCACTGTTGCAGTCATTACATTTGGGTTGTCTGCTTGCAGGTAGCCCTCAGTCGGTCTTCTTATCAAAGTCTTGGGTCCTGTGTTGGTTGCTGTCTCAGCTTCCATGACGTCAGGTAGTCAGGGATATAAAGCATGCAGCTGACATCATTACATCAGTTTTTCTTGCCCCAGATGTCAGGTGCCCCCATAATGGGAAGCAATTATATATAAAGTTACACCTCCAACAAAAAAGCAAATACACCAGAAAACTTTAAGCAGTGTAAGCAAGAATAGAGGTATAGTCAATAAAAGTCAGGAGTCTGGAGGGAGGGTAACCAGGACTGCAACAGTGAATATGCTCGAACATCTATATTTATGGTAAGTGTACACAACTGTACTATGTTCTTCGTGTTTCACTGTTGCAGTCATTACATTTGTGTAGATTCCCAAAGCTAAGGAAGGGAGGAGGCAATTAGATAGCATTAGGACCAGCTATAAGGCCCTGCAAGACTGCAGTGGCAAAACCAGCTCTGGATTTAGAAAAAATTGACAAGTGGTAATACTTGGTGAAGGTATGTACAGAACTCCAGGTAGCAGCTTCTAGGATGTCCCTGGTAGGGACACCTCTGAGAAAGGCTGCAGAGGTAGATGCAGCCCTGCTTGAATGTGGTCTTATCCCCTGTGGTGTAGGTTTTTCTTGGTGCTTATAGCAGAAATTAATGCAATGGCCTATCCACTTAGAAATGGTTTGCTTTGAAATGGCCTTCCCCTCTGCCCTTGCAGCAAATGCAACCAGCAGCTGTTCAGATTTCCTGAGAGGCTTAGTCTTGTCCAAGTAAAATCTAAGTTGTCTGTGCATGTCCAATGAGTGCAGTATTCATTCCCCTTTGTTCTGTGGATTAGAAAAGAAGGATGGCAAATGAATGGACTGATTAAGAGCCTCACTGGATACCACCTTGGGCATAAAGGAGGGATTGGTCCTGAGGGACACCCTGTCTGCATGAAAGATGATGAAAGGCTCCACTGCCATGAGGGCCTGTAATTCAGACACCCTTCTTGCTGTAGTGATTGCTAGAAGGAAGGCTGTTTTCCAAAAAAGGAATTTCAACTGCATTTGCAGCTGGCTCAAAGGGAGGTAGAGTGAGCTTTTCCAATACAAAGTTAAGGTCCCAGGCAGGAGTAGGGGCTTTCCTGGGTGGTCTTAAGTTTTTGGCCCCTATGAGGAATTGCTTCAGCAGTGGATGAGAGAAGAGGGCTGGCTCTGTATTATAATGAGCTGAAATGGCCGAGGCATTAATTTTGATTGAAGAAAAGGAAAGGCCCTTGTGAAGCATCTCAGTTAAGTATTGAAGAATGTGTGGTAAACAGAGCACTGTTGTGTCCATCCCGTGTTTGGTTCCAGGAACAAAATCTTTTCCATTTTTCAGCATAGGATTTTCTAGTACTAGGCCTCCTTGCCTCCAGAATGACATCCATCACTTGTTTACTGAGGGTTGGTAATGGACAGATCATGAAATTAGCCAGGCTGCAAGGCTCAGGGTTTGAAGCTGTGGGTCCAAAATCTGGCCCTCCTGCTGGGACAGCAGGGCAGGGGTCTGAGGCAGGTGCCATGGTTCCAGAAGTGACACATGGCGCAAGAGGGGGTACCAATGCTGGCGTGGCCAGTCTGGTGCAATAAGTATTGTCCTTGGTTTGTCCTGTTTGATCTTTAGCAACACTTTGGAGAGGAGAGGCAGACGGGGAAAGGCATAAACTGATAGGTTTTCCACGTGAAGGACAGGGCATCCACTTTCTAAGCTTGTCTGTGGGGAGTCCTTGTGCAGAATTTACCCAATTGGTAGTTCTGAGGGGAGGCATACAGGTATTTCTCTGGGCTCCCCCATTTGTTTCTCAAAATGTTGAATATCTTTGGATTCAGTTTCCACTCGTGGGTCCATGAGATTTCTGCTTAGGTCGTCTGCCAGTACATTTAGCTTGCCTGGCAGGAATTGAGCTTGTAAATGCACTTGGTAGCTCAAGACTGTGTTCCACAGAGCCATAGCTAGTCTGCAGCGAGGGTAAGAGTGGGTTCCCCCCTGCTTGTTTATGTATCACATAACAGTGGTGTTGTCCGTCTTTACCAATAATTGTCCTGGAAGAATGTGGTCCTTGAAGGCTGTCAGAGCATTCTGTACAGCTAACATTTCTTTTTGATTGATATGCAGGTGCATTTGACTCAGGTTCCATTTGCCCTGAATGCACTGCCCTGCCAAGTGAGCCCCCCATGCATAGTCTGATGCGTCTGTTGTTAGGGTTTGGGCGGCAGGGGGTAGAGTGAATGGCAGTCCCTGGTTTTGCTGGCAGGCCTCTGTCCAGCAAAGGAACTTTATCTTTAGACAAGGTATGATAGGAATCACTGATTCTAGGTCCTGAGAATGTTGACACCATAGGCTTTTTAGATACCATTGTAGTTTCTTCATATGCAGTCTTGCACATGGAATTAGTAGAATGCAAGAAGCCATGAACCCCAGGGCTTGCAGTATTTTCCTTGCAGATAGCTGGGTCTTTGTGGCCAGTTTTTTGAAGTAGACTGTCAAGTGAAATTGTTTCTGTGGAGTGAGGTAGGCCATCTGGGAAGTTGTATTCAAGCTTGCTCCCAGGAATGCAATTTGTTGGCAGGGTACTAGATGTGATTTATTTTTGTTTATGGTGTACCCCAGAGAAGTTAGTAATTTCTTTACAAATGCCAGATGGTTTAATACTATGTCCTGGCTTTCTGCCTGAATTAGACAATCGTCCAGGTATGGGTATATTTGAATATTTCTTAGCCTGCAAAATGCAATGACTGGAGCTAGGCACTTTGTGAATACCCTGGGCGCAGTAGATAAGCCAAAGGGCAGTGCAGAGAACTGATAGTGCATGTAGCCTGCTCTGACGTGTAGGTATCTTCTGCAAGATTCCCTTATTGGGATGTGCAGGAAGGCTTCCTTTAAATCCAGTGTTGCCAACCAGGCATTTTTGCCTAGCATGGGAAGCAGCTGCTGAAGAGTTGGCATTTTGAATTTTGGGATTACCAAAAAGGTGTTTAGGATAGACAGGTCCAGGATAGGACACCAGGAATTGTCTTTTCTGGATACCAGGAAAAGTCTTGAGTAGAAACCTTGCCTCCATTCTTCTTCTGGGACAGGTTAAATAGCCCTGATGCTTAGAAGAGAAAGAACTTGCTTTTGAGCCTCTGCCCACTGATTTGGGGGTAAGTCTGGCCAACCGTTTGGGGTTGGTAAGGAGTGGAAGTGAAATCTGTATCCTTGGGAAATTATATTTAAAACCCATTTGTCTTGGGTAATGCGTTCCCAGATTTTTGCATGCAGGGCGATCTTTCCCTATAAAGGAACAGTCATTTGAGCAGGGCTTGGAAGGTTTAAAGTTAAGTCATTGTGACAGTTTATCATATGGGGGAGTCGTACTACTCCCAGCTTTGGAAGTGGGAGCCACCCACTGCTTAGGCCTGTAAGTACCTTGGGATTGAAGCCTGGGTGTTCTGCTGGTTCTGGGTTTGGACTGAGAAGGCCTGGAAGACGCAGGAAAGGACCAGTTCTTAGAGGGCCAGTGCCTACTAAATCTGGGAGGCTATACTTGCAGGAAATATTTAACAGTTTGCATAGATTTAGCTTTTTCCTCCATCTTTTTAAGTACTTCTTCTGCTTTGTTGCCAAACAGGCAGTCTTGGTTTAAGGGAGCATCCAGTAATTTAGCTTTAACATGATCTGGCAAAGATTGTTCCTTAAGTCAAGCATGCCTTCTAATTACAGACCCAATGACAGCAGCCCTGCAAGATGCCTCTAATGAATCAAAACCATATTCCAAAGTATGTTTCCCAACTTGTTCATCGAATGCATTAAATCCTGTAATTCTTTATTTTCAGCACAATCAGGAATCAACATCATTTTCTGTTTAAGCAATCCAATAATACGCTGCTCATACTTTAACATATGAAACTGGCAGTTTAAGACCCTAATGGCCAAAGTTGCAGAAGTGTATACCTTCTTACTCCATCTGTCCAGGGCCCTGGATTCTCTATCAGAGGGGGTAGGGTTTTTGGCAGTAGTAGCCTTAATGCCTTTGGGTCCCTGGGAAATGGTCTCCGAATCCACAGTAGGATTCTTAAAGAGGAATGTGTGAGAGTCAGGTACCCTATAATACCTGCCAGGTTTTCTGGGAGCCGGAGGTAAAGAGTTAGGGTCCAGGCTAGATTCCGAGAAGGCATCATCTACAATGTCCAGAACAGGAGGGATAGCTAAAGGACTGTGTTGAGGTAGGAGTAAGAATTCCCTAAGCCTCTTTTTGGAGTCAGAGTAATCCTGGCTTTCCCAGCAGAAATGCTTCCTAAGAGTATGCAAGGTTTCACCATAAGAGAAATGCTCTGGAGGGGAAGCAGAGGGAATGGAGTCCTCTGCATCAGAATCCTCATAGGTAGATAAGGACACTCCTGGTCATCAGAGAAAACAAAAATTTCAGAGTCCTGATCAGAAGAATCAGTGGGAAAATCAGTTCTAGGTCTCTTACAGGGAGAAGGGTGGCTTCCCCTGATTAGAGAAATAAGGTCTTCAGCCATTCTTATCATTTGTTTTTTGACCATGCAGTCTGGGCGTTGGTTTTCTAGGCATGGATCGAGTTTTAGGCCTTGAAGAAGAAGATTGCATCAGTTTAATATGTAAGTCAGTAGGCCTGAATACACACTCAGAAGCTGGTGCCTGCACAGTGGCTCCGGACCCATCCAAGGTAGAGATGTCCGCAGGTTCCACAGTCAAATAAGCATCTCACGGCATACGAATGGGTCTCAGTAGAGGCCTGCAAATCTGAAGTAGCGGGTATAAGGGGCTGCGAAAGCACCTCACTGAGTACCGGTGAACTGGCGACTAGCTTAGGAGAAGCGCTGTCGGCAGCTTTGGACCTATGTGGTCTGTCTCTGTCTTTATCTTTGCATTTTTTCGGAATGTCAGTAGTCGGGTGGCTTACCAATGCCATTTCTGGATAACTGAACTGAGTACCAATATTTAGATGTGAAAATGAACTGACAACGAATAGTTCGAGGTTTGAATAAGACACAAAACCAACAGCGAGGTACATCGTGGTCTGGGCCTAAGCAAGGAATGCAGTATGAATGAAAATCTTTATGAGGTATTTGCTTTCCACAAGAAATACAATTGTTAACTTTTACTTGACATCGGTTTAGAGCAAGAAAAAGGATCCCAATGGGGTACTTAGCTTAGTTGAAGACTTTGGATCTGAAACTCGAAAACAAAAATTTCAGGAGTCGGCCGACCGGCACTTGTGAACTGCTTCTGCTTCGGGCACCGCAAGGCAAGAAAAACTGATGTAATGGCGTTGGCTGCATGCTTTATACCCCTGACTACCTGATGTCATGGTCGATGAGAAAGCAACCGACACAGGACCCAAGACTTTGATAATCGGGCCGACTGAAGGCTACCTGCAAGCAGATAACCCAAATGTAATGACTGCAACAGTGAAATACGAAGAACATCTACCTTATAGTCCGGACAGAAGGGGACACAGCCAGTAAACCTGTGCCAGCCTTTCCTAGGAGAGTGTGTGTTTGTGTTTGTATATACATCAAATCTCACAGAGTGTGTGTGTCAGCTACTTGGTCAGGGACATGAAGCACTGGTTAGACAGAGAGGGTACTGGAGATCTTGGTTTGGCCGCCCAGCTGAGATCTGAACCTTATAGCTGTGCCAATGGGGAGTCTTATTGGGGAGATGGAGAAAAGGGAGAAACCAGCCGCAGACTGACTATGATCTCTGTGTGCTCTTAAGGGAAACTGCACTTTACTGTGTGCATGCACTTGTCATCCTCCCAGTGTATACATTCTCCACTGTTGCCAGTGGTTAGGATTGAGGCTCCTTGATTACTGGGCCAGTGCAGGGCCATCACACCCACTACCTACTATCTTTACTTCTCTAAACTCAATTTACTTCCTGCAACACTCCTACCAGATGGGGACATCTACCTCAATCCTGGTCCAGCCCCTTCTGCCAACTTTACTACTTCCACCTCACCTATTGAGCACCATCTTCCCACCTCTCCAACTAAACCCCTGTCAATCTACTCCATAAACCTACAAAGTCTTACAAACAAAATAACTAAATTTCATACTTGGGTTGCCCACCACGCTCCACGCATATTAACTTTCTCAGAAATCTGGCTCAAACCTAATATCACAAATTCAGAAATTCTAGCCCCTGGCTATAACATTTTCCTGAAAGACAGACCTTCCAAAAAAGGAGAGGTGTTGATATGGACATCTGAACCGCTTAACCTCACCCCCCTCTCCCTTCCCCTTCTTGACTTCTCCCCTACTGAACTTATCTTTCTCACCTTTCACCTTAACCCACACAATAAACTTGCCATAGTATCTATGTATATACCTCCTAGCAACAATATTCCAATTCTTGAATACATTTTATCCTGGATCTCCCAATATCTAACATATGAGACAATCATCCTAGGTGATGTCAATATTGATTGGAATAAACTCTCTCCCCACTCCCCTAGCCTTAGTATAAACTTCTTTGGTTTCAGTCAACTTATTTCTTCTTACACTCACATCCATAAAAACTCCAGCTTCATTCTTAATAGGATCTTAACTTCCAGCCCTAATCAGTACCATAATCCCTCCACTTTACCAGACTCCTTAAGCAATCACCTCCCTATCTCAGTACTAAGACTACCTTCTCAAACCCCAAAAACCCATCTCTTTAGAGACTGCCTCAACCTGTCAAACTTCAGTACTGAAACTTTCAAAACAACTCTCCCTTGTCAATTGGTTTCACCTGTATAACCTTCTTCTAAATGATGCTGTTCTTGAGTTTAACAATATTTTCCTAAACATACAAAAAGCCCTAGCACACATTAGGAAAATTAGAATAAAAAAAACAACAACTCTCCCTTGTCAATTGGTTTCACCTGTATAACCTTCTTCTAAATGATGCTGTTCTTGAGTTTAACAATATTTTCCTAAACATACAAAATGCCCTAGCACACATTAGGAAAATTAGGATTAAATATACTCCGGCTCCCTGGCTTTCTAAAGATACCCTTTCCACTACGAAACTTAGAGACAGTACCTGGAAAAAATGGATAAAGTTAAAATCTTCTTCTCTTCTTTTTAAATACAAAGAACTAAGGAACCATACTAAAAAACTTATTATCTGGGACAAGATAAAATTCTGTCAAGAAGCTCAATCTACCTACTCTTCAAAGCCCCCAAAATTTTGGCACACCATGAACAATATTCTCCATTCAGGGAAACCTTCTACCCCCAACCTCTTCCCCTATAAAACTCCTCTTGAAACCGCCACTCATCTAAACAATTACTTCACAGACTCTATCAGCAAACTTACTCCCCCTGACAATAACCAATCACAACCTCCACCCCCTCCAACACCCGCCTCCACACAGCCTTCTCCCTGAAACCTGTTTCCACTGCCTATATAAAATCCCTTTTACTGAAACTTAAACCATGCTCTCCCTCCTTTGACAAAGTATCCCCCCAATTTCTCAAACTTGCAGCCAATTCTACAGCATATCCTATCTCAATCCTTATCAATTATTCTATCAAAGAATCCTCAGTCCCTGAAATTTAGGAATCCTTTTATACAATTCCACTTCACAAAGGAGGTAACTCCACCTTCCCTTCCAATTTCAGACCTATAGCTCTCCTTTTCCCTCTCTCAAAAATTCTAGAGAAATACATTAATAAACAACTACTTAATTATCTTCTTCAGGAAAACTTATGTACCCCCTCTAAACATAGATTTAGACCCCAACACAGCACTGCCAAAGTCCTTATATCCGTCACCCAGACTATAGCAGAGGCAAGAGATGAGATAATAAATTAGTGTCATGTCTGTTCCTTGACCTCTCCAAAGCATTCAACACCGTCTCTCACCCTAAGCTCCTAACTAAATTAACTGAACTCAACCTCCCTACATCCACCACTCTCTGGTTCTTTAGCGATCTTAACAACAGACAGCAATCTGTTAGATGGCAGACCTTCTGCTCGTCTTTCTTACTTATCCAAACAGGTGTCCCCAAAGGATCCATTCTAGGCCTTCTGCTCTTTAATGTTTTCAAAAATAATCTATGCTCTGCCTGCTGCACCTCATCACTGATCCAATATGCCAATGATTCTTCTTTTATTACCGTCTCCGGCAATCCTAATGACCTTCACTCCCTAACACAGACTTCTTTTAACACCACTGAACACTGGTTAATCGATAACCAACTCATCCTTAACCCAAAGAAAAAAAGAAGTTATGTACTCACCATAACATTCCATGTTTGTAGTCCATCTCGCCCTTCATTCTTACATATGGTTCACAGCCGATCCTCAGCTCCGACTCAGCCTATTACAAAGCTCAAAGTCTCTTAGTTGGCTCGTGGCTAGGAAGGTATCCCATAGTGTACCAGTACAATCCCCAGATCTTGTTTGCTCCTAGACTATAGAAGGATAGAAATAAAGGTTATCCAGAAAGAACAACAATGAAAGGTCTCCACCCTACCAAAGGTAACACTATCCTGTCTCCAGATCCTCCAGGATGGGGGTAGGTGGGTGGGTTCGTAAGAATGAAGGGCGAGATGGACTACAAACATGGAACGTTATGGTGAGTACATAACTTCTTTATGTTCTGTAGTCCTATCTCGCCTTCATTCTTACATATGGGACAGCGTCCCTAGCACCTTATTCCTGGGTGGCTCACGGGAAAATACTCCTGAGTACCGTGGAACCAAAGGAGGTTCTACCCCTTGAGGTCAGGTCCAATTTGTAATGAGGGATAAAGGTATGAGGGGTAGCGCAAGTTGCTGCTGTACAAATACTGTCAACTGGAGCTCTGGCTTGGAAGGCAGCAGATGTAGACTGGGATCGTGTAGAATGAGCCTTAATCTTGAATGGTAGAGCTTTTCCATTGGAGGAGTAAATGAAGGAAATACAGCTTGAAATCCAATTTGACAGAGGCACTTTAGAGACTGGCAGACCTAGTCTAGAATCAGAAAAGGATACTAACAATTAGTCTCACTTTCGGAGTTCCTTAGTCCTGTGAAGCTAGAACCGTAACTGCCTGTGAGCATCTAATTGGTGAAATTTGTATTCTGCTATGTTAGAATGATTAGGGAAAAACACCGGAGAGTCTATAGTTTGGTTCAAATTAGAGTGAGAGCAAACTTTATGGATAAAGGAAGGATTTGTACGAAGAGAAACTCTGTCTTTGTGGAAAATCAAATAAGGAGGCTTTATAGACAGTGCTTGCAACTCTGAAACTCTTCTAGCTGATGTGATGGCTACTAGAAACAAAGTCTTCCTAGACAGAAATTTCAGTAGGCACGAATGAGCAGGTTCAAAAGGTGGTGAATTTAGCTTGGACAGGACAAAGTTCAAATCCCAGGAAGCTACCGGTTCCTGAAAGGGGGGGGGGGTCTCAGCAAAGCAGTACCTTTAAGGAAGGTTTTACACAATCTGTGTGATATCAGGTTAGACTCATGTTGACCCAAATGAAAATTAGATATCGCTGCCAATTGAACCCTAATTGTGGCAGCAGCAGACCCCTGATGGAAGAGTTCAGACAAGAATTCTAAAACCATTGGGATGGATGCAGTGTAAGGATCTACATTCCTTTCTTCAGCCCAGATGGAACACCTTCTCCATTTGCTGGTGTATAACTTCCTAGTGGAAGGTTTATGCGAAGACGTGAGGATGTGGGTTACCGCAGGTGAAAAATCATGTAGGCTGACTAGGGATGGAATTGGAGCAGCCACGCTGTCAAGTTGAGGGTGTGGAGGCAGGGGTGAAGGGAGCCTGACATGTGTGTCAAGAGGTCTGGCACTGGGTCCAGAGTCCATGGATTGTCTAGTAAATGAGGCCCAAGAAAGGGGAACCAAATCTGATGAGGCCAGTAAGGAGTGATGAGAATCATTTTGCTTCCCAAAAGCTTTGCTTTCTGAATCACTTTGAATATGAGAGGAAAGGGAGGGAAAGCATAAAGGAGTCCCAGGGGCCAATCATGAACAAGTGCGTCTCTCGATGACTCCCCCAGAGGGGGGATAAGGGAAAAGTATCTGCTGCATTTGGAGTTGATCGGACTGGTGAAGAGATCGCAGCAAGGCCGTCCCCATTTGTGGCAGATCTGTTCCACTATTTCCTGATTCAGAGACCATTCATGTGACATCAAGATTGCCCTGCTGACTTTGTCGGCTCGGCTATCACATTGGTTGTCCCTGGGATGTGCATTGTCACCAGAAAGCGTTGGGAAGAAATTGCCCACTCCCAAACACGAAGTGCCTCTCGACAAAGGGGGTAAGATCTGGTTCCACCTTGTTTGTTGAGATACCATACCACTGACATGTTATCCAATTGGATTGTTATCGTCCCTAAAGGAAGAAAGTTGTGAAGTGCTTGCAACGTTAGAAGTACTGCTCTCATCTCTAAGACACTGATATGCAGGTAAGCCTCATGATCTTGCCATGTGCCTTGGACAGTCCTGCCTAGATAATGCCCCCCCACCTATTTGTGAGGCATCCGTGGTCACAGTAGCAATGGGTTGGTGAGGAAGGAATGGGGTACCTGTTGTTAGTTGGTCGGGTTGAATCCACCAATGGAGGTCCTTTTTGCAAGACTCTGTTTTGATGATGTGGTGAGAAAGAGGCAGTTGTTGAAAGGACCACTGGGACGATAAAAGCCATTGGAGAATTCGTATATGTAATCTGGTGAGAGGGACTAACATTATGGTGGAGGCCATGGTCCCTAAGAGCTTCAGCACTGAATTTGGCTTGACTTTCTGTAGGGGAAGTAGACGGAAAATTTGTTGTCTGAGGTTCTGCGCTCTTTCTGCTTGGCAGACAAGCTAACATGGCAACTTTGTCTATTTCTGTGCCGATAAAAGTCACAAATTGAGAGGGAGATAAGGCAGACTTTTCCCAGTTTTATTGTAATCCCCAACTGGGAACAAAGTTGGAGGGTAGAATCTCTGGTTTGTAGGAGTAGATGCCTGGTGGAGGTGGTCAGGAGCCAGTTGTCCAGGTACAGAAACACTTGGAATCCTAGACGTCTCAGGTGAGCTGTCACTACTGCCATACATTTGGTGAATACCCTGGGGGATGTGGTGAGACCAAAGGGCAGAGCACAAAATTGGTAATGACTGGCTCCCAGCCGGAAGTGTAAATGACTCCTCGATGCTCTGTCCACTTTTATATGGTAGCACACATCTTGGAAGTCTATGGAGCACATCCAATTGTCTCTCCCTAACAGAGGGAGTATAGACTGCAGTTTCACCATCTGGAACTTGGCCTTCTTTATGGATTCGTTTAGTCTGCTGAGGTCCAAGATGGGACACCAGTCCCCTGTACGTTTTGGCACTAAAAATAATCTGGAGTAAGTTCCAAATCCTATCTGGTCTGCGGGGACGGTTTGGATGACTCTGTTTGCGAGCAACTTTTCCACTTCTACAGTTGCTTGATCCCTGTGATTGGGTGGAACATCTGGGATCTTCTTGGGAGTGTGAGGTGGAAGAGAAAAGGGTATGGAGTAACCTCTGGTGATTATTCTTTGTACCCATTTGTCTTGGGTGATATTTAGCCAGGCTTCTGGATACAAAGACATGCGACCCCCAACTGTCTCCAGAGGAGCACAGCCGGGCCCCACATCAAGAGTGCTGATAGGAATGGCCTCGAAACGAATCATGGCCTCCCTGGTTTTGCAGGCCGCACCTGCCTCTAGGGCGACGTCTACCATTAGCTCCTCCTCCTCTGCCTCGAAGGAGGAGTCACCATGTGCATCTGAGAAAAATCTCTGGGACTTCTTGAACCACATCTTACCACCTCTCTGACCCTCAGGATATGGTGTAGAGGGGACCGTAAAACATACTCCCATGGCAGAGAGGGTTTTCCCTTCTTGCTCCCACCTAGTGAATGTATCTTTTACCTTAGGTCCAAAAATGAAGAACCGTCGAAGGGGGAGTTGGTAAAGGTAGACTTGAACGGCTCCACAAAATTACATAAGCGCATCCAGGAGTGTCTCCTAAGGGAAACTCCTGAACCCACTGCCCTACTCACTCCGTCAGGCTGCCTAAGAGATCAGCCTCATGGAGGAGTTCACAATGGAATTTAAGGTGGACAACTGAGCAGACACCTTCTCAGGGACTCCTTCAGTAGATGTATCTTGAAGAGTATCTCCTAACTCTTTGAAGCCTCGTAAAATGTGTTAGATAGTTCAGCAATTTGAGTGTGAAAACCTCTGAAGAAAATATATGCTTCCCGTATCTGTCCATCGTTCGAGACTCCTTATTCAGTGGATGGACAGATGAAGAAGTCTCCGCTAGCTCCTCCTTAGTAGCTGCTGCCACCACCATGGCATCTACAGGCATGCCCTTAGACAAAAGATCTTTTTCTTTGGGGGCAGACAGAAATTTATTGGGTCTTCTGGGAACTGGCTCCACGACATCAGGAGTTTCCCACACCTTCTGACTAATGAGGTCTAAAAGTTCATCAAAAGGTGGAGACACCCAAGAGGCTGAAGATTGAGACCCGAAAGCCTTCAGGTACACTGACTCCTCATCAGAAGGGGTGACAGTGGGTCAGTCACCTCTCTGCTTAAGGAACTCTAAGATGTCTACAAAGGAGACATCATCAGAGGACAACTTGTGGGACCCTTCTGACTCCTCGAGGTCAGTGACTGAAGCAATGGACTCATCCTGGGAGTCTACATGCTTTCTCTTGCATGTCCTCTTCTGAGGGGGCTCCTCAGAAGGGTATTCTGGGGAGGTCTCGGAAGACTGGGGGCCAACCACCGAGGGCTCCTGAGGCTGCGGGTCTCTGCTGTCGAGAAAGAGAGTAGGTGCTGAGACAGAGGTTAGAGCTATAGGGGGAAGAGTGTCGGTACCCTTGCTTGGAGCTGATGAGCGAGACAACACACTCCTCATCATCCTGAAAGCAGATCTCTCTGTATCCGAAGACTGCCCTGGCTCCGAAGAAACGGAGGTAGTCATCGGCTCCAGAGCGACAGGTTCCGAGATAGATGTAGGGTCCGAGCTCACCCTAGCTGACGCACCGAGAAGGAGATTCACAACTGAAGAAGTTTGAGTCCAAGTGTCCCTGTCGGGGCTGACCGGTGAGCTTCGGCTCCTAGACACCACGGACGGCACCAAAGATGTCGGAACAGAACTTGGCTCCGAGACAGCCTCAAGGGGAGCTGGAACCGAGGGTTCCAGAGCAAGTGGCACCAAAAACTCTGGCTTTTGAAGGCCTGACTCGGCTTGGAGGACGAACCACAACAGGGGGGATGGACTCAGGTGGCTTTGGAACCAACTGGGTCCGAGCCAACAACAATTTGGGCAAAGCAGACAACTTCAGGAGTCTAAGCATTACTCTCTCCACATCTTCCTCTGATAGGGTCCTGGAGGATCTGGATGACAGGGTAGGCGATATGGATCTCTGCAGAATTGGAGATCTTAAGGTTGGGGAGACCGGCAAAGGATCTCTGGACCAGCTCCGATGTAGTTTTTCAGTAGTCGGCTCCGAAAGGCTTGGGGTCGACACTGACGTACCAATATCAACAACCTCAACCGGCTCCGAGGACAGTGGAGCCGAGGAGGCAGAAGTCTTATCCAGTTTAGACTGTTTCTGAGGAGGTTCCGATACACTAGTCAGCACTGGAAAATGCCTCTTGGCCGACTTAACCTTCTCTTTCTTGGAAGAATGTGATTTGGATGAAGAAGAACTCGCTAAGTCTTCCTCAAAGGAAGGCTTGAGGAGACCCTTCAAAATTAACTTGTTCTTCTGCTCCTGGAGAACTCTGGAGCTGAAGGAATGGCAGAATAAACAAGTTTCCTGCAAATGAATGGCTCTGAGACAATATACACAATTACTATGGCCATCCGTAATTGACATCTTCTGGGAACACTTTGTACATTTTTTGAAACCCGAAGGTTTGTGGTCTTTAGACTCTTTAGAAATGTTGATGAGCTATGTAAGTAAAGCAAGTACACACAAGCACAACGAGGACTAGGTCCTCTAACTTAAACGGGCCTAGCCCTAACAAGCACACAAACAAAGAAAGAGAGTAAAGAGGACTAGGTCCTCTAACTTAAACGGACCTAGCTAGATAGACTAAGTCATAGAAAAAAGCAAGAAACTACTAGCAGGCAAGGAACTAGCAAACAACACTGCACGCAAGCTAACTTTTCTCAATTAGAAACCAAGGCCCAAAAAACGGACCCACAGAGAAAACTCTGTAATAAGCAGCAAACAGTGCACACAATATAAATGTAAATGTAAATGTAAATATAAAGTGAGAAAATAGGGTCCTAAATGCAGACCTATGAAACATCAAAGTTAATGAGAAAACTAGCACACAGGATACCAAACGGAGAACAACAAGGGCCAATGGCCAACCAGTTCTCAACAAACTAACTAATTTAAAATCAAAAACACTCCAAAACTCTGTAAACACTCCTAAGACTACTAAACACTATCTAGTAATAAGATAACTAGTTATAGAAAACAGTAACGTGATAATAATACAAAAAAACTTAAACTTAGCCACGGCCAAGCAAGAAGTACTTCTGAACTCGTAGATGCGGCAAACGAGATTGTACTGGTGCACTATGGGATACCTACCCAGCCACAAGCCAACTAAGAGACTTTGAGCTTTGTAATAGGCCGAGTCATATGTAAGAATGAAGGCGAGATGGGACTACGGAACATCTAAGCTTCTTTTCCTTCTAAAATCTCTGTCCTACTCTAAATCTTCTTTCATTCTCTCCTCCCTTGACATCATCATTCATAATGACTCTCATACCAAACTTCTAGGAATTATAACTGATGGTCAACTGAAATTCGACCATCATATCCAACAGTCCCTTAAAAAGACTAACCAAAATCTCGGTTTATTGTATAGACACAAAAAATTCTCATCCACCAACTCAACGCCTTCATTTGCTCAAGCCTATCTCCTCACCTGCCTACTCTATGATTCTCCTATTTTTACCCACATCCAAGCAAATCTTTTAACAAAACGTGAATGAACTTACCACCACATAGCCAGATTTGCCTGTAACTTCCCTTATAAATCCCATCACTTCCTTGCCCTTAAACAACTACAGTGGCTTGAATTCCCTCAATTGCTCCAACTTTCACAGCTACAGATGGCACATCCTCTACTTTACAAATCTGCAGACTGTCCCTCCCTGTCTACCCTCCTATCACTTTACAAACCTTCACGATCTCTCCATAAGACTAATCAACTACTACTTAACACCTACAGGGCAAACAAAACAATAGGCCAACTACTTTATAAATGCTCCATATCTCAAACTTGGGACAAACTCCCAACTAATATACGTTCTATCCAATCTTCAATTCATTGCAAAAAAGAACTAGAAAACTACCATGCTAATTATTCTTCCCGCACCTGTCACCACCCTATCTAAGTTTTACTCCTCCAACTGTCGTGTTACAACAATCCTCCTCTCCTTACTTCTATGCCACAGATCAACAGTATATTTAAATCTTTTCTTTTGCTTAGTTACTTTACTTTCCCACCCCCTTCTCATAACTGTTTTTCTTTCATTCTCCTATCTCTCCTCAACTTTCCTCCCCACACCTCTTCTTTTAACCCTTCCCTTTTATACTTCTTTTTCCTCTCTACCTACTTTATTTCAGACATCAGCATTGTTTCTGGGGCTTGTTTTCTGTTAATCACTTTTATTCTGTATGCCCTATTGTAAATCCACATTTTTATTCCACGTTTCTACCTTGTTTTTTTTCAGCTGTACTTTTTGCTGAATTTTTTTTTTTTTATTTTGTTAATTTCCATTATGGCATTAATCAATGCAGTTATGTATTTCATATTATTTGTAATGTAACTGACATTTTTTGTTATCGTTTGTGTGGAACTTTTCTCCTCGGTTCACCAGTGAAAATGGGCCACCAGCCCTGTTTGACTAACCCGGTTAACAAAAGACAAATAAATAAATCAATAAAGTAAACAGCTTCATATGACAGAACAGTGAATGGGTAGTAAATGCCATGTTATGTCTGTCGGTAATAAACAAAAAGCAAATTCAGTAAATACTTAATCAGCAGGACCTGGCAATTACACATGAGTTAAAGGGTTTTTGACCTGATAATTCAGCACAATCTATGTTTTAGTTTAATGCAACAACCAAAGAGAGCAAGGCGAAGAAACTGCTTTGTCTCCAACTTAAAATGTTAGTACTAGAGATGTGATTACCTAACACAACTTGTATAAAACCTTAGAGAGGCATATTATATACCATACTTTGTTCGAACGCAGACTAATCTGAAATTATTAGAAAACAATCAGAAAAAACTATGACAAGAATACTATAACCCAGGAACAAAGAATGCTAAGCTAAATTGTTGGCAATAAACCTCTACAATGTTGAACACTAACTCTTAAAGAGAAAAGTATGATAAGCATTTATAAAGATGAAGGTTTAAAAGGCCTGATGTGTACTGAAATATACAGTGGTATTACATGTCTTGGCGATTTAGAACTGAGCACATGACACACATAACTAATGCTACTGAGTGAGACTGAGTCATCACGCAATCAATGCTTAGACTATGGATTAAGCTTCTGGCCATTATCAGTGCCCTGTAAAGAACCTCTTATAGTTTAAAAAGTGTGGATCAATGTATTAGTGACTGTAAATGCACATTCAACTTCAGGAAGTCTGTGTTCTTTGAGTACCTTTGACCCGGAACATGGGAAATATCACTTTACGAGCTTGCAGAATAGCTCTGTCATTAAAACATGGTCAGTGGTCTTTCTATTTTTATTTTAGACATCAAAATTCTGTTGCATGTCATTAAAATTGCTGGGGTTACCTAGCTGCTGCCTGACAGCTGTGTCACTAAATGGACATGGCACAGCTAACAGACTATGAGGGTCTATATTAAATTAGCAAACGTTGATTTATCAACCCCATGTAAGTGAAAGCTTACAATCCCGAACACTTAGAACAGCGATTTTTTTCCCAGGGAAAAAAATCGTTGTTCCAAAAAAGAAAAAAAAAAAACAAAAACTTTAAAACATTATATAAAGTGAGGGGCTTTGCCTCCAAACCCCCCCGACAAGGGGGCTGTGCCCCCACACCCCCCTACATAAATATACCAACTCTGAGATCACGCTACAGTGACGAAAACAACAAAATAACGAAGGCAGCCAAGCGATTTCTTTCCCAGGGAAAGAATTTGCTTATATGCCGTTTCGGTATTTTGCCATTTTGTGCTTTCAAGTTCGATCAAGATGCATTCGAAAGAATGTGTCTTCGATCATATAATAGGGAACTGACTATGAGCACTCCATTAGTTCCATATCTGAATAAAGCTCTAGTGCCTTGTTCAAATAAACTTGCAAATAAAATGGTGCCTGTACCAGTCAACTGGATTCATCACAATACTGCAAGGCATAAATGGGCTCCAATTAAATGATGTTATGTCATCTTTAAGAATTGTGTGTGTGTGTGTGTGTGTGTGTGTGTGTGTGTGTGTGTGTGTGTGTGTGTGTGTGTGTGTGTGTGTGTGTGTGTGTGTGTGTGTGTGTGTGTGTGTGCACGCGTTTAGACTCTGGAGAGAAAGAAAATGCATTGTTAAAGTGACATGACAGAAAACTTCAAATAGTCTGAAAAAGCAAACCCATTTTAAGAAGAGCATTTTGACCTTTACTTCCCTGGGGCTGTGTACTGCTTGTTCCCATTCTTCTTTTTTGATTTTACAATTTGTTAACATACCTGCATACAGCTATGCACACGTTTCAGATGTTCTGCATTACCCTCTTCTCCTCAGCACCAAGTGCCACACTATGCCCTCTCTGCCCTCTTGGGGTAAAGCAGTGAGTGGGAGGTAAACTGCAATAAACTGAAGAAATGCTATTATGTTTTTTTTTTTTTTCAAAAAGAAAATGCAGGAAGCACAAACTATCAGTATTAAAGCCTTATCATTTTTTTGAATGTTTGTAAATAACTGTTTAAAAGGTAGAAGCGGCACTATACTTGGCTTTTTAATAAAATGTAATACTTGAAACAAACTTTGTAAAATGTTACGTATGTTATGTTTAAAATGAAACTAAAACCTGCTCTGCAAATGTGTACATTGTTGCAAAGTCTTCTTCTTGAAGATTCTGACAGGGTCACTGGATGGCAAATGCCTTATTTTGAGAGTAACTTATGGGTTCTTCTCTCCTCCCCCAAGAAGTACGTAATTGTAAAAGCAAGAAGGCATTTTCTATAATTCAGACTGAACCACAGAAAACCCTACCTGCGAACCTTTAAACACATGAAATGATTGCCAATTCAAAAATTTGTGTTTTGGAGCACACCCTTGAAAAAGAGCTCTCTCAAACTCTCTTATAATGCATGCAAAGTCATTAGCAGATAGTCCCTCTAGATCAGACATTACCTTTTTTCTAAAAATGAATTGGTCTGTTTGAAATGTTTTACTTTCAGTTTCTTGCGCAAGTTCTTCTTTACTGTTTGAATATTTATTTGGAAAGAAAAAAAAAAAAAGAAGTTATGTACTCACCATAACGTTCCAGCTGTGTTGTCCATTTTCATCCTTCCTCAACGTAAGGGTTCGAATCCAATCCCTCGGATCCGACTCAGCCATCGCTAAAGTTTGTGGTAACCAAAAACTCTTGAGCTTCTCCCTTACCCACAATGCACCAAACCCAAGTACCTCAGATCTTGTTTGCTGACTTTAACAGAAAGAAATATTAGCAGTTATATATTGAAGAGACTATATCTGGAGCTCAACATCAGGGAAGTGACGTCCCCTAACCACTCACTCTTGCAGTAGTTTTCAAAGGATGGTAATCGGAGGGTGGGAAGATGAGGAAGAATGAAAATGGACAACAAAGATGGAACGTTATGGTGAGTACATAACTTCTTAACCTGATGTTGTCAATTTTCATTCTGTCCTCATCTTATGGGACACAGTCCTCAGCTACCTAAAATTTCGGGTGGCCTTAAGGAAGGATATTACTGAGTACCATTGAACAAAATGGTGCTCTACCTCTGGTGACCAGATCCAATTTGTAATGAGTAACAAAGGTATGGGGAGTAGCCCAAGTTACTGCTGCACATATGTAATCCATGGACGCTCTAGATTGGGAAGCTGAAGAAGTTGCCTTAGATCTAGTTGAATGAGCTCGTAACAGTTTTGATAAGGCAATGCCCAATTTGTTATAAATAAAAGAAATACAATCAGTCAGCCATCTGGCTAAAGTTACTTTGGCAACTGGTTTTCTCAACTTTATTTCTGAAAATGAAACAAATATTTGGTCAGTTTTACTGATGTTTTTCATTCTATGTAGATAAAAATGTAATTGTCTGTGAACATCCAAAAAGTGTAACATGTATTCGCCCTTGTTAGGAAATTTAGGAAAAAATACTGGCAAATTAATGGACTGATTGATATTAGAGCCTGACACCACCTTTGGGAGAAAGGATGCATTGGTTCTTAATGTAACTCTATCCTTGTCAGAGATCAAGTATGGTGGTTTTGAAGACAATGCTTGAATCTCTGAAATTCATCTGGCAGAAGTAATGGCTACTAGAAATATTGTTTCCAAGAAAGATATTTAAGGTCGCATCTAGCTGCTGGTTTAAAGGGGGGATAGATAAGTTCTGGCAGTACTAGATTTAAATCCCTTGGTGGACTAGGGTCTTTAACAGGGGACCTTAAGAGAAGAGTGCCTCACAACAAGGCTTTACAGAGCTTATGAGAGGCACCAGAAGAACCTTCAAATCCAATCTGAAAATTCAATATTGCTGCTAAATGGACCTTAACTGTTGAGAAACTAGCTCCTTCTTTAAAAAGTAGGGGCAAAAATTCAAGGATGTTATGTATATGAGCTGAAAACGGATCAACATTATTTTGATGTGCCCAGTAAACAAACCTTCTCCATCTAATGGAATACAGTTTACGTGTAGAAAGTTTATGGGAAGATAAAAGTATGTGTCAGACAGGGGAAGAGAACATAGGTTATCTGGCTATTAATGGAATTGGAGAAGCCAGGCGGTCAGCCTGAGGTTTGGTATATCTGGATGGATCATATCTGTCAGGTGAGACAGGAGGTCTGGGGCCAGATCTAGAGTCCAAGGTTCAAGAAGTAAGTGAGGCCAAAGGAAGGGGAACCAAATTTGTCAAGGCCAGCAAGGTGCAATGAGGATGACTTTGCTCTTCAACATGGCAGATTTCTGAAGGAATTTTGGAATTAGCAGACTTGGTGCATAAGTATAAAGTAAACTAGGGGGGCAATTGTGAAGTAGAGCATCCCTCAGTGATTTCCCCCTGTGGGAGGCTTAGGCTAAAGAAGCTGCTGCATTTGTTGCTTGGGAAAGACGCAAAAAGATCTCATCAAGGCTGGCCCCACTAGCAGAAAATCATTTCCATCACATTCTTGCTGACAGACCAATTGTGAGGTAGAAGAATACACCTGCTCAACTTGTCTGCTATTACATTGGACTTTGACAAAATATGCGTTGCTATAAGAAAGCAGTCGGATTAATCACCCATTGCCACACCCTGAGTGCTTCTCGACAACAAGGGGTAAGATCTGGTCCCTCCTTGTTTGCTGATGTACCAATCTACTGACAAATTGTCCATTTGAATTGCAATTGTTCGCGAGGGGAGAGTATCCTCAAGGGCCTGCAAAGCTAAAAGCACTGCTCTAATCTCTAGGACATTGATATGCAAGTTGGCTTCTTTGGGGAAGCAAGTGCCTTGGACTGTTTTCCCCAGATAATGCCCTACCACCACCCCTACCCCAACTGAGAAGTGTCTGTGGTCACTATGGCCTTAGGCTGAAGGGGAATGAATGGATGGCCTTGTAGAACCTGATCCAACTGTATCCACCACCTAAGATCTCTCTTACATGGGTGGGTGATTTGTACTAGAGTTGACATGGGTTGGTAGAGCACTGACCATATCAAATCCTCATGTAAAATCTGGCTAATGGCACTAGAGTTACAGCAACTACCACTGAACTCAGAGCTTGAAGGAACAAATGGGCTGAAATCCTGGTACTGCAGATTATTTTTTTCATCTGTGATCTTACTGTCTGAACTCTTGAGGGAGGTAGTGAAGCTATGGTTGACTTTGTGTTGAGAAGTGCTCCTATGAATTCTAAACCTTGAGTCAGCTCTAGTTGAAAATTTTCATTGTTTATGGCTATCCCCATAAGACAACATGTCTGGAGAACCTGCTCGTTTGCCTTTAACAGTTGATGCCTGGTCAAGGCGGTTATGAACCAGTCATCTAGATATGGAAACATTTGGAATCCCTGTAGTCTCAAGTAAGCTGCTACCACTGCCATGTATTTGGTGAACACCCAGGGAGCTGTGGTGAGTCCAAAGAGCAGAGCTCTGAACTGATAATGACTGGCTCCCAGCTGGAAGCATAAATGCCTTCTGGATTGTCTGCTCACTTTTATGTGATAGGTGCATCTTGAAATTTTGTCGAGCACGTCCAGTCATCCTTGCCCAAGAAGGGTAGAATGGACTGAACCATGACCATCCAAAACTTTGCATGTCAAACTGACTTGTTCAAAATGCTGAAATCCAAAACTGGTCTTCAGTTCCATGTTTTCTTTGACACTAAAAAGAATCTTGAGTAAGTTCTAGATTCTATCTGGTCTGGTGGGACCTCTTGGATGACTCTTTTTTTCAGGGGGACCCTTCTCCCTCATCAAAATTAGTATCCTCCGTGACTGACTCTTGTGGAGAGTCTAAGTGCCTCCTCTTGCACTTTTTCTTCCTAGGGACTTCCTCTGTAGGATGCTCTGGTGAAGAGTCAGAAGAGATTGTAAAACCCTGCTGGGTGGTCTGGGGGGGTCTTCAGCTGGCTGTCCCTGTGGTGTAGAATGATGTGGCTCTAAGCACAGAGACATTTGATAACCAGATTAGAGATCCAAGGGGGTTGGATCTGTCCATCCTGTTGGAGCAGAGAATACTCTCTCAACTACCTTGATGGCAGACCGCTCCAGAGAGAAGGAATACATTGGACCCGAGGAGGCAGTCTTCTGGACAGCTGCCTCTATCTGCCCCAACAGCAATCTCCATGAAGAGGAAGATGTAGCCGATATATCCAATGCTGAAGCTCTGAGAGGCAGAGATGGCTCTGAAAACCTCAGAGTCGACTCCAACCCCTCAGACCTGATAAGGCAGCTTCAGCCATCTAGATCTGAAAATGTAGGCACTGGTACACTCAGAGAATGCTTCGGGTCTGAAGATAAAGCTATCACCAGACGGACCAGGAAGGTTTGGATCCAGGGACTCTGAAGCAACCAGAGGGATCAGAGAAGGAGCAATTAGTGGTGGTGTGGTAGATGGATGGGCTTCCTGACCTGAGAGAGTAGGAGCTGGTAAAACACCCATCTGTATCTGTGCCGAGAGAAACCTCCTCGTTATTCTGTCCACATCTTCCTCAGTCAAACTCCTGGAAGAATGAGATGAGGCAAGGGGTGGTGACCTGGAACGACAACTTTCCAAAAAAGGAGAGGAAACCCTAGAAGGCACTGGGTCCAATGTTTTGGAATATTTAGTCCTGGGAAGGATCTTTGGATCTGAAGCAGTCAGATCTGTTCATAGTCTTGCTGGATCTGAAGAACTTGGATCCATTGATTTCTTCATAGAATCTGAAGGAGAGTGGATCTGAATTGGTTTCAGATCCACTCTTGGCTTTTTCCTCGGCTGCTCCAAAGATGGAGTTGAGGAAGTATAGGGCCTTGGAGACTTAGACAAGGACTCCTTAGTTTTTGTTTTGTGGGACTGAGGCACCAGAAATAGCTTTACCAAAGGCTGATGGAATGGAAGTAATCCCTTTACTATCAATTTGTTTTTCCTATTGGCAGCTGCTCTAGGATTGAAGCTTTTGCAAATTATACAATCATCTTGGAGATGTTGAGAGCCCAAGCAGTAAACGCATAACATATCAGCATCTGAAAGGGGCAATTTGTGCCCACACATTTGATATTTTTTGAAAATGGAAGGTCCTTTTTTAGACATACCAGCAAGCAGAAGAAGTAGAAAAGAAGAAAATAAAGAAAAGAAAGACCCCCCCCCCTTTTTTAAAGGAAGATAAAGAGAAATTGGAAATACCAACAATGGTAAGGAAAACTACACTAGCGGGTAAAAATAGCAAGAAACAAGGAATGAATTACCAACAGTGGTAAACAAGAATTACACCAACTGTAAGAAGGGTAGGGGAGTAATATATTAATAAGATTTATGATGGAAAAAAAGGAAAATTTAAGAGAGAAAATACATTTATCTGAGGAAAACTCAAGAGCTGAGGCTGACCATGTCTTTTTGCGAAAAATAAACAAGATGTGGGGTATGTTTGAGGTTGATGCATTATGAGTACAGGAGGATCTTGAGAGCTTTTTGGTTGCCACAAGCTTTAGTAATGGCTGAGTCAGACCAAAGTACTGGATCAACCCAATAGCTGAGATAGAATGAAAATTGACAACATCAGATCAAAAGATTTTAAAAATAACTGTCAACGCAGCTGTTTAACTTCTAATAATGTGTTGTAATTACCGCTTCTTAAAGTTGTAATAACATGATCCTCTACACTGAAAACAAACTGATTAAAACTAGAAGTGAAACTTTACTTGGCTAATGCATTGTTATAGCTTTTTCTTATTGTAGCTAAATGTCCTTTTATGTTCTCTCAGTTTACATGTTATTTTACCTATATAAAACTTAAGACAGTTACTTCATAAGGTTATACATGCACCACCAGTTTACTATGACAATTATAAAATTACTAGAATAAATGTTAAAATTTAGATGAGATAAAACACTGTGCATCCTGTGTTAAAAAAACTTTTTCTATTAGTAACTGCACATTTCAAATACCTCTTCTGTTCCAAAATGTATTTGAAATTAAAGTAGTTTCTTTAAATCACTATTCTCATAATGATTTTTCAGTTAGATTTAATAAATGTGTTTAATCTTGTAATTATCGATACTTAGGGGTATCTTAATCTGGAAGTACAAAAGAATATTTAGCTACAATAAGTAAGAGATAACAAGGCATTAACCAAGCACGCTTTGGCAGGAAGAACCCTACAGTGATGACTGCAACAGTGAAACACGATGAACATCAAGGCATTAACCAAGCACGCTTTAACTTGTTATAATTTTAACAAATTTGTATTCAGTGTTATTGATCAAATTACTACAACTTTAAGAGGTGGTGATTACAAAACATTATTAGATGTTAAACAGCTGCACTAGTAGTTATTTTTAAAATCTTTTGTTTTTCCAGGTCTTGATAATAGTGATTATATTAAATGTTATTTAAAATTAACATCTAGTAGATGGTAGCAATAACATAAGTGTTGTACAGTGAGTCAAATGATTACATGATTTTTCCCATGTATTTAAATGATTCAGTTCATTTGGGGAATGTTCTGATGAAGTTCGTTGTACTATTAAACAAAGGAGCTTAACAATCAAATACTTCTGACATTTTCCTTCTGGGAGTTTTTTGTTTGCCTTATTTCAAATAAATAATTTTGTTATTTAAAGCTGCATGTCTGTGGCTGATATTTTACTTTATAGATTAAGGATTTCCACAATTTACTTGAAAAACTACTTGTGGACATTTGTCTTTCAAAGTGACACTATTTAAGCTATCACTACTGCTCAAATATTCAATGGTTGGTTTATTTTAAAGGTAAACAGCAATCTATCTCTTTGGTTCATCAATGTAATTTGGCTGGTGGCTGCCTACCAAAACTTGTAAATGAGGTTGATGATTGCTGGAGAGCTAGCATCTGCCCCTCTCCATTCTGGAAAATATGTGCTTGTACTAATTCTGATCAAGTTTCAATTACTGTTGATCAGGTTAAACTGGATGGCACTGAACTCAGTCTGAGGAGGATGAAATCCTGGAAAGTCAGTGATTATAACTCTCATCCCTTAGCTTTACAGCACAAAGCCTTCTGGATTGTGTCAGGACTTTTATCTAAAGAAGCACTGTACATTTACTGTACATCCTTATGGTGAATTATCCTTCATACATTAACGGGTGTCAGAGGTGAAATTCAAACTCCATATGGCTAGTTCCATCACAACCAAATACTGGCAGTAGCAATGTGGGAGTTACTGTCTGTAGCCCCTGTCAATCCAATATTCAGTGATGAGAGTAGTGAGGTTGGATAAACTGATTTCTACAACATGTAAGGCAGTTTTGTTCACCAATGTACATCATATCCTTGTAGCTATAAGACAAATTATACAGCAGTATATCTTGCCCAGCAATTTAACTTTTTTGTCAGAGCAATTACTTTATTTTATTTTTTATGAGAATAATTAGGAAAAAGACTCTGTGGAGTGTGGAAAAATAGCAATGTCATGACTAACTAGGGAGTGAAAACCAACAGAATTTTGTAGGCTGGAACATCCGCGAAGTTTATGATAACATCCTTGTGTGCACCTGAAACACAGCCCACTGAAACTGGAGACTATCAGATAGTGATTGCAGGTCTGCACCATACATGAAAGCTGTTCAGTCCATCCGCAAATCATCTCTGAACCCACTTTGAATTAGAGTCTACAGCTGAAGATGAAACACTTGGAGAATGAGGTACCTGAGACAATGAAGCAGCTTAAGGCACATGAAAGAGAGAAAGACTGAAAAGAATGAGAAGCAGTCCCCACACGAATGACAGATTTAGGCCTTTGTCAGAGATAAACAAGCACCGAGGGGGGGGGGGGGTGAACCCTAGATGCAGAAGTCTGTAACAAACTGTTTCTTAAGCATACAGAGACAGAGATGACTTTAGTAATTTTTTTAAAGAAACATCTTTATTGAATTATCACTTATAGCCATTCATACATTTATATAAATGAAAACAAGCCAAACATTATACATCACATATCATCTATACAGTCATTGTCAATTGAACATTGCATAGCTCATTCAGTTCCTGCCTTCTCTTAAACCTCATTCCTCCTTCAAAACATTATTCTGCATGTATTGTTCTCACAATTCCTGTTTTTTTCTATGTAATTAGCTCCTACCCTTTTCTAAAGACTCCACTTCCAGTTATTTATCTCTGTTACTATAGTCTCTACTTCTAATATGGCTGGTTTAGACTTCGATTTCCATTTTCTAGTAGCTGCTTTTTTGGCAGCCACCAGAATTAAACTCAGCAAGGCCTTACTATATCTAGGCAATCCTGATCACAGCTAAAAAATAATTTTCTTAGTTACGCCAATTTGCTCACCCAGTACTTCTGCAGAATAGTCTGCAGGGAATTTTTAAAGTCTACCAATTCATTACACTCCGAAAGAATATGTTCCCAATTGCAATTTCGTCCCCATCACATCTCCAACATTTGCAATCTACCTGAGAAAAAAATTCTTGAGGTATAAAAATACCTATGCAAGCACTTCCAGGCAAAATTCCTAAGACTTCTAGACTTTGTTGCATATTTGGGAGCCATACATATATCTTCCCATTGTTTCTTTGTGAATTGTCTATCAAATCTCTCTTCCTAATCCTTTCTAACCTTCACTGATTGATTCCTATAGTTATCATGCAATATTTTATATGCCCTACTAATTATCCCTTTTTTAATCAGCAACCTCAGTTCTAAATTCTACTAAAAACTCTACCAATCCTAGCATTTCACTTAGGATACCTCTATTCCTTTCTCTTTGCCTATACCCTGATATCAACCTTGATAGGGAAAGCAATCTCTATTCTGCAGAACAAATGTGTTCTTGGCCTCTTCCCATTCTATTACTTATCCTTCTCCAATTATTTGCTCCTAATACCTTGGTTCCATTGTCAGTTTTCTCCAATAAATGCCACTCCCTCTTGCCTATTCTCTGTACCACTACTTGCAGTCAACTCCTATCATGTTGTTTTAGCTCTTGGAATGCTTTCTGCTGCTTTATGAATATAATAAGCTGTATAGTTACTTTTATGCTCCTTAAGGATCCACATGCAAAATTCCAGTCTCTCTATTTCTTGAGACCCCTTTCATCATCATCCCTTTCCACACTGAATTATAGCTTTCCGCTTATGCTATGTACAGCAGCCTTAACGGTGTAGCTCTAAAATACCCCTTCAAATCAGGAAATCCCAAATCACCCTGCTCTATTGGGGGATTGACTTATGCCACTTGACTCTTTTGTCCTGTTCCCTCCCAGACAAAATCTTTCAACTCTTTATTAATTGCTTTCCACACCTTCTCCTCTGGTTGATAAAAATATGCCTGACCTGTTTAAAATACTAAAGGGACTAAAACATTTTCACTGCTTATATCTTGCTACCATACCCATAAAACAGAGCTTCCAGTTTCTCAGTGTTTGCATTATCTTTTGTTTAGTCTCTTCCCACATGTCCTTAGCTGCCATAACAGAGTCCTTTTTAACCCATACTCCTAAGCACTTCAATTTATCATGTCCACATAAATACGAGTATTGCTGAACCAATTAGTCTGTAGGTACATAGTTTACAGCTATTGCCTTTTGTATCCCGATAAGACATGTAAATGTCTTAGAATGTTCCACAACACAGAAAAGTCCTTTTCTAGTTCTATCAGGTACAAAATAATATCATCTGCAAGCAAAGCCAATTTTTCTTGATTACCATACCAATTACATCCTTGAATTTCTGAGTCCCTTATTTTCTTAGCCAATGTTTATAAATATAATGCAAATAAAAGTGAAAGACAACCCACTGTCTGGTTCCTCTGTTCAAACAAAACTTACCAGAGAGGACCCCCCCCTGCCACCTACACACACACACACACACACACACACACACACACACACACACACACACGCATAAGCATAAGCATGCACACACACACACACATACACTTTAATTTTCACATCCCTCATATATCCTCCTAATTAACCTTATTATTGTGTACATAGATTGCAAATGTTTTCAATACCCTACTCACAAAATCCCAACTTACACTGTTGAATGCTTTCTCTGCATCAAAATCTACTAACAACAGTGGTATTTTTTACATTCTGCTTCCCTCTGGATCTTCACTGCTCTGTTCAGGTTGTCAGTGTCTGCCTCCCCTCCACAAAAACACACTGATTCATATCTATCAATGTTGGCATTACCTTTGCCATTCTTTTAGTTATTATAGATATAAACACTTTATAATCATGATTTATAACTGAAATGGGCCTATATGAAATTGGATTTGAAAGGACTTTACCATCTTTAGATATTACGAATGGGCCTATATGAAATTGGATTTGAAAGGACTTTACCATCTTTAGATATTACAAATGGACCTATATGAAATTGGATTTGAAAGGACTTTACCATCTTTAGATATTACGAATGGGCCTATATGAAATTGGATTTGAAAGGACTTTACCATCTTTAGATATTACGAATGGGCCTATATGAAATTGGATTTGATAGGTCTTTACCATCTTTAGACATTACAGCCACCACAGCTTTCTACCAGGATGTTGATACTTCTCCTTCTTTTAAAATAATGTTAAACAAAACCATCCAGATATTTACCACTTTTCTCCCTCATAGCTTCCAAACTTCTACAGATATACCATCTATTCCTGCAGACTTTCCTGGAGACTGGTTAGACCTCACCATTTTTATCTCCTCTCCTTGTATCCTGTTAATAATTGAGACTCAACTACCTCTAACCTTGGCATATTTAATTCTTCCAAAACATTTCCATTTGTACTTTTTCTTGATTTCCATACATTTCTCTGCTTTAGACATATTTTCACAAAATTTCTGAAATATTTCTAATATCTCTACAGGAGCTCTGGTTATTTTCCTTGTTATAGGCTCCCTAACTTTCTGTTGCATCAGCCATTGTGCTAAAAGCTTTGTGCTCTGGAATTATTATCAGAAAACAGTTGCTTAACAGCAATCTTTCTAAACTCGTGGATATTATCATGGTAGTCCCTTATTTTCTCTTTGGCACTCTAAAGTTGTTCCTCTTCGTCTTCTGTGAGATTCCCCCTGCTCTACAGTACTTCAGCCTTTGTCAGTCTCTCTAAATAATTTCTGTTACTTCTTAACTATATCTCTTTTTCTTTTATTTCTATCCTATTTTTAAACTTCACGTTCATTTTATCCCACTCCATAGCTGTATTTTCTGAAGAAATTTATATCTTCCCTAATAACTTTCTACATTACTTCCACTACTCATTCCTTAAATTCCTCTCTGTTTAATAGGCAGGGAAGCACCAGTGTCTCATTTTAATTTTAGTTATTATCAGCATGTCATCTGAAATACTTAATGGATGCATGTCAAAACTTTCAATGATATGTTCATGTTCCTGTGAAATATAATGTCTGTCTTGTCTAGCCCAGTTTTTGTACCTTGTGGAATAATATATAAATTCTCTGTGAGCTCCTACTAGTGAAGTCACATCTTCCATACCAAATATTTTCATAAACATCTTCAAAAATATATACTGTTTTGTTATATTTTCCCTTCTATGCCTCCCAGACACACTCTCACTGTTGCTAATCAAATTCCAGTCCCCACCTATAAGTAATATTCCTTGATGAAAGCTGATTATTTCTCCCAGAATTTTCTTAAGCTCCATTGTACAAATTTTTGGTGGAATATAAATACATGCCAGCATAACCCTCCACCTTGCCATTAGCCCATTACTACTACAAATCTGCCATTATCTGTTTCTTTTTCTATCACTATTGAAGCTCCTCTAGCAATTAATATAAGTACTCTCCTTTTCCTTTCTCCCAGATATTCCGCTGAATTACCATCCTATAATATTTTCTTTATCAACTTCACATTTGCAGCTCTATGTGTTTCCTGTAGCATAGCTATTTGCACTCTGCATTTCTTAATATAGCTCACTCCTCTTTCTTTTTCGTATATACATGTGAGACCATTCACATCCAGAGATAATATGGAAAGTGTTGCCATTATGATAGGTTGTTATTATAGCCACCTGTTATGTATAACAGGTTTTTTATGTCTAGCTTCAGCTTTTGTGCATGCATACACTAATATTTGGCAGGTTGATCTTTTATACAATTGTTTCTTGTCATATCCATTTGCACCTATGTCACATGTTACAAGGCTTTTTGTTTTAATGAAAACCCTCAAACAAAAAAAAAAAAGACAAACACACCTCCAGAACACCCCCAGAACATATTAACTAGACACAAACACACAAAAACTATGTACATCTTAAAAGAAATGAAGTTTAACACTCATAATAGGAACTACTGTCCCAGATCGACAGATAATCTCACAGGCTTTAATCGATGCATGGCACAGCTTGTGCTTCTGCTTACACTAAGTGACTGTCTATTTTTGTGTTATCCTCCTCTCCCAGAAGTAGAAAACAAGTTGAATTCGTTCAGAAAATATCATCTTTTAGCCATTGAAAGAAAAAAGTATATTGTGTTTATTGCCCTCTTATCAGCTTGTCTGCACAGAAGCATGAGAACCAGATACAACTTTGTCTTCAGCTATAAGCTTCTCATGTTGCACTGTGAGCATTTATTTGCTAAAGTAAAATTTCTCATTACATTCAATGTTCTTTTTATTCAATTGGTTCCACTTAAAACTTGTTGTTAGATCAACTCATGGATCTTACTTCAGTCATTCCCCTATTTTACTTATATCATGCTCTGTACACTTTTACAAAACATCCTTCAATTCAAAAACCTAAAATTTCAACCTATCATGTTAAACATGCTTTTGCCAGGCTTTCTTATCTTTTTACACTGCAGCGCCTACATTTCTTAAAACTAAGCAAGAAGAAAGAAAGAAGAAGGAAAAAAGGGTAAATATACTTTAGTATCCCTATAACACACAAAAACAACTGAAAATGCTTTACTATATTACATGCACTATATGTCAACTTTTAAGGGTATGCAAAAGATATTCTCCTCTACTTGAATGCTGAGGGAAGAAAACTGGCAGGTCAATAGATTGGTTAACTGAAAACCCAGAAATGACCTTGGACAAAAGGGATGGGTCAGTACGTAGGGACACTCTTTCCCTATGAAAAATCAAGTAAGGTCTCGTGATACTCAAGGCCTGCAACTCAGACACTCTTCTCGGTGAGGTAAGGGCTACTAGAAGTAGATTCTTCCAAGACAACAATTTCATATCACATGAATTAGAAGGTTTGAAAAGAGGGCTTATTAAGGACTGAAGCACCAAAGTCAAGTCCCAAGGGGCTTGACATGAGGTTTAACATGTAATACTCCATGAAAGAAGGTTCTGCACAGATGGTGTGACATAACAGAAGAATTATCAAATCCACTGTGAAAATTTGCGATAGCCGCTAAATGTACAGTGACTGCTGATGCTGAAGCTCCTGCATGTAATAGAATAGACAGGTATTGCAGGATCTTCTGAATAGGCATGGAGAAGGGGTCTATGTCATGATCTTTGGCCCATGTAAAGAACCTAGCCCACTTACTAGAATAAATTTTCCTGGTGGAAGGTTTGTGTGAAGCCAGAAGAATCTCATGGACAGGAGATGAAATATCAGGTAGCATGGAAATCATCAGAAGTGGAGAAACCAAGCTGTGAGCTTGAGGCTGTGGAGATTGGGGTGAATCAGTCCCTGAGGGTGCAATAGCAGACCTTGGGATTGATCCAGGATCCACAGGCTGTGAATCAGATGAGGTCATAGGAAAGGGAACCAGACTTGACGGGATCAATAAGGGGCAATGAGGATCACTTTGCTTCTCAACCTTTGAGCTTTCTGGAGGAATTTCGGGATGAGGGGAAACAGAGGAAAGGCATACAGCAGACCCGGGGGCCAATCATGCATCAGAGCATCCCTCGGTGACTCCCCCTGAGGGGGGATCAGGGTAAAGTAGCTTCTGCATTTGCTGTTTAGAGGGGAAGCAAACAGGTCGCACCAAGGCCTGCCCCAACGGCAGAAGATCTGATCCGCTATTATAGGGCTGAGAGACCACTCGTGAGGCATCAGGATGTTCCTGCTCAGGTTGTCCGCAATAAGTTTGGAACTCCCGGGAATGTGCGTTACTATAAGAAAGCTGTTGGAAGCCATTGCCCAGTGCCAAATTCTCATGGCTTCCCAACACAGGGGGTAAGACCTGGTTCCACCTTGTCTGTTGCTATACCAGATGACTGACATGTTGTCCGACTGAATTGCAATGGTCCCGGAAGGAAGGGATGTGTGGAATGCTTGCAACGTTAAGAGAACTGCCCTCAATTCCAGGACATTTATGTGCAAATTGGCCTCCATGGGAGACCAGGTGCCTTGGACAGTCTTTCCCTGGAAATGCCCCCTCACCCTAGCAGGGAATCATCTGTGGTCACCATGGCTCTGGGCTGGGGAAGGCACAACAGTCGACACCAAAGATTTGATTCTGGCTTTATCCACCAAAGCATTTCTTTCTTGCAAAGATTTTTAAGGCGTATCATGTGGTCGAGTGGATGGGTTAAGATCGATCATTGTGACGAAAGGAGCCAGTGTATTAGTCTCGTGTGCAACCTCGACAGTGGAACTAAGGTAATGGTTGCTGCCATAGATCCCAACAGCTGTAGTACAAGACGTGCTGGTACAAAAGTCTGTTGGAGGAGGACTTGAATTTGGCTTCTTATTTTTGAGAGTCTGTGAGGAGGAAGGGATGCTTGACAGGATGTTGTGTCGAAGATCTCTCCAATAAATTCCAGTGTTTTTGTTGGAGCCATTTGAGATTTTTCCATGCTGATCATGATACCTAAGCAAAGAGCAAGGCCTTGAGTGTAAGACAGGATGTGAATGAGAAGATTCCTGGTTGTGGCATTAAGGAGCCAATCATATAGATACAGAAACACCTGGAATCCTTGTAGTCGGAGATGAGCTACTACGACTGCCATACATTTGGTGAACACTCTGAGGGCTGTCAAGAGACCGAATGGCAGTACCCTGAACTGGTAGTGATTGGCTCCAGAAGCGGAGAAAAATATGGGAGCATTTGTCCATCTTTATGTGGTAATACGTGTCCTGGAGATCTATAGAGCACATCCAGTTGTCCTTCCCTAGAAAGGGAGGATGGATTGTACTGTGACCATCCGGAATTTTTGAGGTTTTATGAATTTGTTTAGTAAGATGAGGTCCAGGATTGGCCTCCAGTCCCCTGTCTTTTTTGGCACTAAAAAGAACCTCGAGTAAAAACCGGATCCTCTCTGGTCTGGTTGGACTGGCTGGATGACTCTTTTTCTTAGCAGCTTTTAGATTTCTAAGGCTGCTACCTCCCTCTGACTGGGTGAAACATCGGGGATTCATTTGACAGGTCTGAGAGTAAGATCGAATGAGATATGATAGCCTCTGGATATTATTCTCTGCACCCATGCATCTGTAGTTATGAGTTGCCAGGCTTGTAGGTGCAGGGAAAATCAACCCCCAACTGCTTCCAGAGGAAAGCAATCGGGCCGCTGCTCAGGAGTACTGGTAGGGTCAGCTGAAGAAGGAATCTCTACCACCCTGGTTGCGCAGGCCCCCTCTCCCCTGAAAGGGGCGTCTTCCGGATGAGTTGCCCCCTCTGCCCTGGGGGAATTGCTCACCACGAGTGCCACGAAAAGATCCTTGGGACTTCTTGAACCACATTTTTCCTCCCCTCTGGTTCCTGGAATAGGATCTCTGGGGGGGGGGTGGAAAAACGTATGTCCAGCAGATAAGGTCTTTCCATCTTTCTCACTTCATGATAGTGTGTCACTTACTTAGGGACCAAAAAGGGAGGATTCGTCAGCAGGCGCATTGACAAAGGAAGATTTAAAGGGGTCTGCGAAATCACACAAATGCATCCAAGCATGCCGTCTCATGACGATGCGTGATGCGGTGCTCGAGCTGCCCCCTCGGTGGTGTGAGAGATCAAGCGCATCGAGGAGTTTGAGGTAGATTCCAGGGTAGCCAGCTGTGAGGTGACAGTGTCACACACCTCGTTAGGCAGTACACCCGCCAAAGAGGCAGACATTTCTAAAATTAGGTCTCTTTGGAGGGAGTAAAGTGTGCCAGATAGTTCAGCGATCAAATGGCAAAGGTTGCTGAAGCATAGGTCCGCTTCCTGAGTCTGTCCATAGCCTGAGACTCCCCGTTCGGGAGATGAACATTGGAACTATCTTTTGCCAGTTCCCTCATGGTGGCCGCTGCGACGACCATGGAATCAGCTACTAACTGCTTGGACCAATTGGGCTGGTCTTCAGGGGTGGATAAAATTTTGTCTGGCCACCGGGGGACAGGTTCTATGTTGTCCGGGCCATTCCAGGCACACTGCAAGATCAGTTTAACAAGTTCATCCACAGGTGGGGTCACCCAGGAAGTAGATGGCTGAGCATGGCAGGCCTGCAAGAACACCAATTCCCCCGAAGAAGGGTTAGAGGACTTCCAGTCTCCCCTCTGCTTGAGGATCTCGAGAATGTCTCCAAATGAGATGCCTTCAGGGGAGACGTGGGGACCCTTCTCCCTCATCACAATCGGTGTCCTCTGTGATAGATTCCTTAGAGGAATCAAGGTGCTTCCTCTTGCACCATTTCTTCCAGGGTGGCCCCCCAGTGGGTTCTTCTGTGGAGGACTCCGGAGAGAGGGTTCCCTTCAAGGGAAGGCCTTGCAGCTCCCGAGCTCAGGATCCCAGAGTAGGGGGTTGGGACAGCTGATGCAAGAGTAGGGTTCTGGTGTCGATGCCATTGGTCCTGACTGCGGCAAGGACCCTCTCCATCACCTGGAAAGCAGACCCACCCGAGGAGGGATGGGAGCCCAGAACAGGGAATGACAATCCCGGAACCAGGGTCACACCCTGCCCTGAGGGGACCACCTACAGGTAAGGAGCTCTGAGAGGACCGGTAGCTGCCGGTGGAGCCATGGCCATAGATGGTGCCAGCAAAAAAAATAGGTGCCAAACTAGGAACCACGGTGCCGACAGCCCAATCACTGCTCCGAGAGTGCACTAATTCCAATGGAGCCGTTGCACCAAGAGTAATCAGTGCCAAAAGGGGAACCTCCGCAGTCGGAGCCGAGAAAGTATGCACTAGGGTGGTCATCAGTACCGAAGTCTCCGGGGCCTGGGAAGAGGCCAGAGGAGTATATACGGGTGAATATGCTGTGAAAGCTTCCGTTCCAAGGGGGAAGGAAGACCTAGCAGGGGTGCGCAATTCTCTACCTACCAGAAGCTGGTCCACAACCCTCACTACATCTTGATCTGAAAGGCTCCTGGTGGATCTGAAGGAGGCTGCCGAAGGAGAATCAGGTCTCTTGAGAAAGGGACTACATTGGTGTCCCAAAAAGGGGGACATAAGTGGGAGAATATCTGGTTCTGGGAAGGTGTTCAACCTTCAGAACCAACGGAGTCATTGTCTGTGGAGCTGTATAAGATATTGGCACCTTGGCCGGGGATGATGCCGATGCAGGTAAAGTAGTCAAGACCACGGACTGCACCAAGGAGGATGGTGCCGAAGCTGGTACAGTAATAGGAGTCAAAATCAGGGACGGCACCGAAGAGGAAGACATAGATCCTGGTGCCGAAGTTGTCTGTGCCGAAGGCACAGGAGAAGCTCGGTGTCGACTCGGTTCTAAGGAGGATGGAGATATAGGAACCAAGTGAATCCGTGAGACCTCTTTCCTAGAGAGAGCCTCCGAGAAGGGAGTTTTCATCATACCCGTCAAAATCAACTTGTTCTTATACTCACCCAAAGTCAGATTGCTGAAGCTGGAACAGATATCACACAAGCATTAATGTAGTCAACGCCCAAACAATAAACACAACAAGCGTGACCGTCTGAGTTGGGCATCTTATGCCCGCACTTACCACACTGTTTAAAACTCAATTTAGCTTTTTCAGACATAATGAAAAAACATCACACAAGTCCTAGCGACAAGAAAAAAATATCCAAAAACGACAACAGTAAAGTTAAAGAGAAGAGGATTTTTACAATGGTACTTAGAAACACCACAAGTGGTGGGAAAGAGGACCTACTAAAAGTAGGGGAGAGGGACAGTACCAATGATGGTATAAAAGAAACTACCAAAGGTAGAGGGTAGGAAATAGGACAAGTAAATGAGTTTACAGACGAAAGATGAAAATTAGTGAAAACTGACTAAAAAGGAAGGTAGTGATAGAAATTAGCACAAAAAATGCTACACTTAGCTTGAGAGAGAAGGCTTGACACGTCTGATGAGGAACGCGGCAAACGAGATCTGAAGAGACTATGAGAGGGCATCATGGGTAGGTCTTAGCTGAGAGTTTTTGGCTGGCGCAAGCTTGGTAACGGCCGTGTCAGTTCCGAGGACGGAACCAAAGTCCTAACAGTAAGGAATGAATAAAGATTTACAACAGCAGATCCTTTTTTTATGAGCTCTCATTTATGAGTCAACAAACTCCCTAAGCTAAGGGAATCCCTAGGATATTCAGATTACAGACGATACAGACAAGATGAACCAATATGTCTAGAGAAGAGAGCAGTTCCTAAATGATCACTGCTGGTCTGAACAGAAGGTTGAAATGAATCACTCTCAAATCTGTTCAGATATTATACTGGCAAAGAGTTTTACTTGCTGAATTTTTAACTGGGAGAGGAATCAAGTTTTTAGGTTTAGGAAAAAGGCTTTTCATTACTCTGACCTACAGTGTATGTCAGATGCCACCTACATATTTGAAGCATTTATTAGTGTTGCAAAGAACATATTTACAAGGACACTGTACACAGTAAATGAACACGCTGATACACAAATTATGTCTCAGTTAGTGCCATATGGTAAACAATGGCGCAGTCTGTAATAAAACAAAACATATCAAATGATGTTCTCCTGCTTGCTTAAATGGGTACCAGTGAAGAACAAGAGGATCTTAATTCCTGATGCATATCAAATGAAGTCCAGTAACACTTCAAACGCTTAAGAGGAAATGTACACATTTGTAAGATACAGGCTGATAGAGGAGTCATACACAGAGAGTTAGAAGTGATGCAGACTGTGATGACCCACCACTGGACCAGTAATCAAGAAGCCTCAATTCTCACCACTGGCACCAGTGGGGTATGTACACTGAGAGGACAGCAAGTACACACACACACTACTTCCAGATGCAGCTCTCTGCATCAAGTGCAATTTCCCTTAAGAGCACACAGAGACCACAGTCAGCCCAGGGCTGGTTTCTCCCTCTTTCTCCAGATCCCTAATAACATTCCCCACTAGCACAGCTATAGATTCATAGGTTGGTACTAGGCTATCAGCCCTAGGGCCTACGCAAACCTAGCCATAACAATTCCCTGGATATTTCTTCCCACAACATTTACTTCCTTGGACCCCTGTCCAGCAGGGCGACTGACGTGATCCCCAGGGTGAATTTCCTATCTCCCATCCAATCATCAAGGTTCCTTTTGAAGAGAGCCAAGAACACACTCTGCTTGACATGTATAGAGTTGAGTTCTCAGCTAAGTGGCCAAGCCAAGCCCTCCAGCACCCTCTCTGTCCAACTAGTGCTTCGTGTCTCTGCCCAAGTAGCTGACACACAGACTCTTTGAGGTTTGATTTATACACACACACACCTGGGAAAGGCTGGCAGAGGTTTACTAACTATGCCCCCTTTTGCCTAGACTATAAGGTAGTTATCACTGCCACCAGCCAACTCCTTATCAGTTACTTTATGGCCCTTAGCAAAGGGTGTCTAATCTTACTGGGTAATGTTAATATTAATACAAATGGCTGTTTGACCAAGAACAAGTCTGTTAGGAGTGGCCCCATACAGTGTCACCAAATAAATATACAATTACTGTCAGAACTTAAATATCTCTACAAAGATCAGCCACAATGAAAGGTTTAAATATGTTTAATAGTAAATAATAGAAGAACAAGACAATACTAAATATATATTCACAGTGACATCACAGTTCAAAACAACAGGAAATATTTACAACAACATTGTAGGACAGTCTCAAATAAATAAAGAAAATCTACACTAAGCTTTACTATATTACTGACTGTATGTAAGAGAATTACAATAACCTACAAACTTACTTAGAGCAAGGCAGATGTGGTGAATGTTTCTTGTAGTTGTTGTCAGGTCCAAAACAGAATACAGAATGCTGTGTGTCTCTCTCATAGACTTCTTAAATTAATATCTCAAATATTACTGCTGGGATAGCTTGCAGAATGACATCATTTCTTGTCATCTGACTCTATCCCAGGTGAAACCCCCACTGCTGGAAGCTGGCAGTACTTAGCATCTACCTGTGAAAATACATAGACCTCAGATCTTTGGCAAATGCTGGAAGTCATGAAAGAATTACCTCCCTTCATATTTTCAAAACTAGTCATTATTTCACCTTGGAGACAATACAGAAAGCTTCCTAGTTTTAGACATTGTGTCCCCTTGCTGCACTAAAACTGAAAGATATCATCTTTTATTACGTAGCGAAAAAGTAATTTAATTTCAGCTATTTTTCTGAAGTTTTGCTGGACTGAAGTTAACTTCCTGTGTTCCAGTTTCCGCTGTTAAAATATATATACAATTAAATAGTTACAATAATGTATATACATTTCTGTTCTCTTCCAGCACGGCACACTGTGGATACATCTTTAAGCTCAGTACTTTACAAAATACCTTTTTTAACACACATCTGCACCGACCAGTTTTATATACACATGACACACAATTCTAATACATTTGTAACACAAGCATCTTACATAGATTATGTTGATATTCAAAAATGACATATAATTATTTACAAAATTCCAGACAGCTGTGCTGGCAGTATCTCCCTTTGTCACACAGACAAATCAAGATACAGGATTGGAAGTGAATGAAAGGAGGTCTGCCTGTTGGGAGGACAGTCTAAGCTGGTACAAAGGGTGAAAAGTAAGGTGGGTGAAGGAGGAGGAAAAAAGAGACGGAAGGATAAGGAATGAAGTAGAAGATATTTTACGGTGGAGAAAAGAAGAGGTAGAAGAAAGGAGATTATTTATGTAATGACAGTTAAACAAACAAAGCACATAATTAAAGAATGAAATGTTAACTCTGAACAGAAGCTATCTGTAAGATGTATTTATATAGTTAGACTAAATGTGAATACCACAGACTCAAATAAGCAGATAGTGGAGTTAGCCATTTGGTTAACAATATGGGCAAAAGAAAGAGCAGCTGGCAAGGGGGTGAATTTGAAATGCTGACTTCCTAGTCTAAATATAAAAAGAACATGATGGATTTGACTAAGGGAAGCTGCAAACAAGCATCCTCCAGATTCCATGAGAACGTCTAGGTCTTTTGGATTAACAGTGGGGGCAGATATTGTAAAGTCAACTTTCTGAACTTTTTGGATTCACATACTTCTTAAGATTTGATAAAAAACAGTCACAACTTTCTACCCTTTCTGGAAACCAGAAAGAATCTGGAATAGAATCTGTCCCTGTATATTCAGGGACCTTTTATAGAAACCTTGTTGCTGACAAGTAGAAAACCTAAGGGGAAGACCACATGCAAGTGATGTGGATGGATTAAAGATGTTGAAGCTGGAATAATTTCTAAAGGAAGATCTACTGTATAACTGCAGAAACCACCTATCTTACTCACCTGTTTGGTGCTATCATTTCCCACTAGTAGGCAAAAAAAGGAAGCCTTCATCAAGAACACACGGATGGGAAACAGTGCTTTGGATTTTCAGAACTAGCTAGAAACAACTTCTAACACAATTCCCTGAAATACATTTAGCTTTTGAGCCTAAAGACCTTGAGACCTGCATAGTTTTTGAAAGTGCTTCTTTTGTTTAATATTATGGAACTAAAATGCATAATAAGAAAAAAAATTCCTTTATTTTAGCACTTTCATCCACTTCTAATGTTTAACATTTCTGAAGTCTTCCTACAACTGACAATCAACACCTTATATACAAAACTTGTAAAACCACACATCTAAAACCAACCTATAAACAAGTACATATAATTTATTATTTTAATCGAGTGTTTCTTTTATATCAACTTTATTTTCTAAACTTAAATCACTTCATGATTTAATATTTAAACTACTCAACTTGCAGCACATACAACTGGTAAGTTCACATTTAACCCAGGTGGTGGATTTGCATTTGGCTTGCTCTGCCAGCATAATTTCTTATGCTCTAACAAACTATCCAGGTCCTCTCTTTTGGTGGAAGCACTTATCTTCCAATACAAATATAAAATGTTAGAAACTTCTGAATGCTTGCATAGTGCAACACTACAGTTTTAAGTACAAATAGCATAAAGACAGACATGTAAGTCCTCTGTAAATGCTTACCTGTAAGCTTACCTGCTTACCTGTAGTTTACTGCAAACAGAAGCTGATGTAAGAGGTTTATGTACCTAGTAATATTGCTGCCTCACCATTGAAGTCACAGAGTCTATTTGTACCATAGGACAGCTCACTATGCATTAACAAAATTATACTGTTCACAGAACACACAAGCACCACTATCTTTATCAGCTAGTCTCTTTCATTAAACCACTGTTATTTACCAGTAACAATTTCACGTTTTTACTCTTCCTGTCGATATAAACTGGGTGTTTACCCATCTTGGACAGTACTTCAGAAATTCCTAAAGATGCTTTCCATTTTAGTTGAACTGTCCTCTTTAATGTCCTAGAATCTATACTGTAAGCTAGAGGAAAAGCAGTTACACAACCGGCTTTGTCATTATCAGCCCATGTTGTTGTCTGTTTAACTTCTTCAATATCTATAGCTTGTGTTTGTAAAATAGGCTGGTAATGCATGAACCATGTGCAGAAAACTCCCTCTTATCCGGCCTCTCTTTAACTGGCCTACTCTTTAACCAGCCATCAAATTTCTGCCATAGTCCTAGTAAAAGACAACAGAGAAGAACAACACTTCCACCTCCTCTGGGATAAATAATGACAGACATTTGAGTTTTAGACTTCATATTCACTAGAAAAATGCATACTAACACAAATCTTGTTACTCTAGCTGATTTATAACCTATAAATATAATTGTGTATGCTTTTTCTGATTAACAAGCCATTCGTTTATTCAGCCTAAGGTCCAGCCCCAGTGAGACCGGATAAGAGGGAGTCTACTGTAATTGTCACTTCATGTACTAATCCACACAAAATGGCTTATTATACCCTTTTCTATAAACAAATAAATCATTTCTTCTAGACTTCTCTGAAAGAATGCATCACTTGTTGTTAACTTAGAAACATAAATTAACTGATTTCTTAAAACATTCCTTTTCATGTACCAGTGGTGCTCTCAATGTGAACATAATTATTTGCAAAGGTTGGCTTTCCAAACACAATCCAAATTTCTTAGTACCAGTACCAAAGGTCAAATTAACATCAACAAAGAAAAGCTCAGTCTTACTACAGAAAACTTCAATCTTGCGATCTTATGATAATGACAAGCATTTCAAAAAAAAAAAAAAAAAACATGCAGTTGTATTTAACACATCAATAAAATTTACTATGCGATGTTTGCTTCCTTTTCGAATCAACAATAAGTCATAAAATGCACATCCTTACAACCATTCAGACCAAGACAGCACAGGGGCTTCCATGCCTTCTTTGTTTTACAAAACATTACTACACAAGAAGAACTGCCGTCAAGTACTAACTCTAACATGGTGACTCAAACAGAAATGTCATAATTACTAAATGGGGTCATACAGCTTTAAAATTGTCTTGTCATTTTCATACCCTCCCATTTCAGGATAAATAAAAATGAGGAAACCACATTTACAGTTAACAAAAACACAGTGCTGCATTCACTTAAATTAATTTTCAACTTATTTAAAAAATTCTGAGAGTCTTTAATTTATAATGGGGTTGGTAAAGGGACACAACTTCATTCTTCGACTGGGTTTTTATGAATTTGCGGTACTGAAAATAATACCCAAACTACCAGACACCCCACTGTTAGCAAATTATATGTACTAATGTTCACTGCTGCTTGTTGAGAACACTGATTTAATGTAAAATCTGGACAATTTTACATGTCTTTACATTAGCTGCAATGTTCATTTTTTTCAATATGCACTATTGTCATCAAGCTATCATAAACCAAACTATTAACAGACCTTAGTTAATTGAATGTTTTCTTCTTTGAACTAATTACATATTTTATATACTGTTACATTCTGGTGGCTATTATGTGTTTCTCTAATGTTATTTTCAAATTGTAAATATAGAAGCTATGGATGGGCTGCAGTCACTTTTCATTCTAAATCTTGAAAGAGTAACAACTGTGGAACGCCCGATAGCTCTACAAGCAAAATTCAGATTCAGTTTCTGTGTATAAATCTGTAAGTCTACATTGCTTGATATGTTCCATATTATTCCATTATCTGTATGCATCAACTGCAACATGTTACCCCTTAAATGTACATGCCATAAATATGCAAAACAGTACATGAATGCTTACAATCTGGTACATTGATCTCCAGAAATAATAATCATCACAATAAGTATTATTATACCATGACCCTCCCAAAACGTGCACGCTGATTGGCCAGCGTGCCCGTTGTAAATCGAGTTATACTAATGGAAAAAGGTCCGGTCGCCCGGACTTTTTTCCATTAGTATAACTTGTTTTTTTAAAACGACATCTTATAACTTGTTTTTTTTAAAACGGACATCTCCGTTGCTTATTTTAAAACTGTCTCGCTATGTTAAACTCATTTAACATAGCAAGACACTAAAAAAAGCAACGGAGATCTTGCTTTCTCCGTTGCTTTTGCCCACAGCTCTGATGTACTGCGCAGGCGCGCAGTACATCAGAACTGCCGCGGATGCCAGACATCTGCGGAAGGGCAGTAAACAGGCATTATACTATGCCATTATTTAAGAAAAGTAACAGTTTCTTTTCTTAAATAATGTCATGGTATAATAGCAATAACCCACTTCTGGGTGTGGGTAATGCTAAATGTACCCACGGTTGGCTTTGTTTGGTCCCTCGGGCTTCGCCCCCGGGACCAAACCACACCAACCGTGGGTAAATTTAGCATTACCCACACCCAGGCGTGGGTTATTGCTATATTATTGCTACCACTTCACTCAGGGAATATACATGGAAATAATTCAACAAAAAACTAAAAGGCTGGAGACTGATCACACAAATGTTTTTCATTCCTGTTTCTGTTAATCATTATTGACATCTTCAACCACTCAAGATTTTTCCATACACATTTGCCCAAGTACCTCTTTCAGTATGTAAATCAAAAGGAGATTGTAACATCTAGAAAAAAGCTAAAGACACAGTCAGGCCTGTTTTTATTATTGCTCCTATAGTCAGAGCATAGTAACATCCATTGCTCTAAATTTGCAAACTTTGAAAACAGGAACAAAAGTCACTGAAAAGTAGCAACATCCAGATAAATATCTGGACAAATAATTAGCAAAAATGTGAATACAAGTACCACATAGTAGGAGTGTGGGATATTACTCAGAAACACCTTTAAAAACAGAGTGTGACAAAAATTATGGACAAATATAAGCGGAGTATCAAACAGACAGTGTAAAATCACTTTAATGAAATGTATTGCAAAATTCTACAGCATAAGGTTATTTATTTTTATTTCAGTAAAAGGAGGATGTTAAGACATGTGTCCTCTTTCTTTTAATTATTCTTGCCACTAATTTGTTGATCATTTAGTGCGGTTTTCTGTATACTATACAGCTTCAAAAATCACATATGATGAGGGGGGATTCAAAAAATTATATGAAGATACAAATAAAGCCTGAAAATAGGGGCGTACCTCCAAAAATAGGGACATCCTATACAACGGTAAATCAGGCCTGAAAATAGGAATGTTCCTTCAAAACAGGGACAGCTGAGAGGTCTGTAACATCACATGCCTTATTACTATTACTTTTAGAAGATAACTAAAGTGAAAAATATGTTTTCTTATTTACTTATATAAAGGAAAAAGCAAGAAAACAAGAGACTGATAAACAGCATCCCCATTATGTGAGCACCAACAGGTTGTATGCTTTTCAAAACAAGGAAAGAATTGCCATGTTGCCATTAGAAAAGAAACGAGAGGAAGATGGTAGATCTATTGGCCACCCCAGCAATAAAACTAATAAACAAATGAGAAAATAAATAAATGACATTTCAGAGAGTGTACAACACAGAGACCTACACTAAGCAGATCCATTATTCTTCCTATAACATGTATGCTGCACTGTCTTCCCACAAGTTTGCACCTGCCCATAAACTTCCTGGATATTTTGTGTTTTTCAAGGGATAGTCTAATAGTAAATGGGTAAACTATTAGTTAAACATTCCCAACCAACTCTTCAGGGTTTTCTATTATAGACAGCAGATACTTTGGGACAGTTAATTTGAGAGAAATGCATGCTTTGTGGGGACAATGATGTCTAAATTAAACATCACTGGGGTCTAAGTGCAGTTTCAAAGACACCACCCAAGGGTCAAGAGAGGATCTATATTTTGGAAATGCTTAAGACACAGTTTTTTGTGTTTGTTGCACTCTCTATCTAGGAGAAAGGGACTGTCTCAGAGGCTGCACTTAAAGCATACACATTGCAAATATTGTTATGCACAGTTTTGAAAATAGGTATGTATAAGGCAGTAAACACTACCAGGCACTTATTTTTATCTGCAGAGACAACATGTAAATATTACAATATTTTATTAATACCTTTAATAACTGCATAGGCATTCAAGGGCACTTATTTAAACTCATTTCTGAAACATCAATTGTTTAGAGTTGTTTTTGGAAGCTAGAGACAGAGAGAAAATAAGAACATTATTCCAAAAACCTACTCAGATGAACACTGCATGCTTCATGAATCATAGTCACTAAGTCTAGTTAAGCTGTGGAGAGATTTTTATTGTAAAGAACCTATACAGAACGATAGATAATGGACACAATTACTAAAATAGGCAAGTCACTGAGATTATTAGGATCTTGTTTGGAAAAAAACAAAAAGGGCAATCTGAATACACATATAAAGTAAAATAAAACACTCAGAGGGGTAAATGCCTCACACCAATAATAAAAAATAAGTAAAACGAGCAAAAATCATTGCTCGTTAATCTGAATACATAGACCAGATTAGAAATAACTGAAAATAAAATGTTAAGTATCATGACATGGCAGTCTGTGTACTTCTTTATAAAGAATCATTTTTGGCAGAACAAATAAATGAAGGTATTTCGGGACACTGTGGTATTATTACTAACCAACAGTCTTCTGCTTAGAATCCCACTATATTCTATTATAATGGTAAAAATATTTGTAATAAAATCATCGTCAGTTAGAGTTCCCAGGGCAGAATGTACATCTTTCAAAAGAAATGAGACTTACAAATATTTTCACTGTAAAATTGGTAGATATGTTTCATAAGGGTCTATATTATATGCTCGAAGTTTTAAAACTTCGACACTCATATGATCGACACCATATGAGCGAAGTTTTAAAACATCAAACACATAATAAAAATGAACAAAAACAAAAAAAACCTACCCAAACGCTCTGAGCAGGGGGGCAAGCCCCCCTGCAACCCCCCACATGGGGGTATGCGCCCCCCACACACCTCGCTACTTAAATATACCAACCCCGAGATTGCACTACAGTGAAGTAAAGGGAAATAATCCCTATGGCGATCTCAGTTGAAACTTGCAAGCTTTCAAAAGTTCACTCATATGGTGCCGACCATATGAGACTCGACCTTTTGAAAATTCTGATATAGACCCTTTCATAAGATGCTCTTTGGCTGATTAGTAGTATACTGAAAGTTAAGAATTGTTACAGATGTTGCAGAGAAAATTTTACTTACACTAATATGTAGCTTCAGCACATTTTACATAGAACAGACATATGAATGGCAGAATTATAAACACAAGAACATAATCAATATTATCTTAACTGTAATGTGCCAGATGATTATTACAACACATTTACAGAATCTCATGAAGCTATCCATAAGTATTAATCAAGTACTTTTTTTTTTTGCATTACAAATGATGGTTCCAGGACCTATATACCTATAGGTACATAAATACACGAACAGAAAGAAGCAAAGTAATCTGAAACATACAACTATTATTCTATCAGGTTTATATGTTTACAACACCAACAGAAAAAAAACACATTTGCTAATTTCTCCTGACTGTGATAACACAGTGCTAATTCTTTTTTTTTTTGGTCAGCCTTGAATGATCATGCATATTGAAAGTTCTGATTTTTGCATGTCTACATTTTTATTAAACTACCGTGGCACAAATCTGTATTAATAAACGGATCTCCCATTATAAAATGGAACTGTAACAGCTGCAATATTGTCTTTACAATACTTCCTCTGTGTTTTATAAATACAAGATGGGATGCAAATATGACAAAAAAGATTCACAAAAGAAGGGGCAACAGAACATCTCAGACAGTTCCAACAAAGTCAAAGTGACAAACGTTTGCCTGTGAAAATGAATAGATATAAAACCCCAGCTCTAATAATCTTTCATTATCTGTATGCCACTACTAACAAGTAACACTGCTCTGAAGCAGAAATAATCCAAACATACTACCAAAGGTTTCAGGTTTATAGGTGGTACCAGTCAACTGCAGGTAAACTTCTCCAGCAAGCTATATTTCCAACTACAAAAAATAATGCAAACCAGGCAAAAAGAAATGAAATAAAAATGCATTTACTTCTTGCTATAAAGATTTAAAACAGTCTCTTCCGGATTCAGATCTTATCATGCAACTGGGAGATGGGCTAAAGGCAGTTTAACCACCAAAACAATAACCGGACTGAACTGAGATAAACTGGGAACCACGTATGTGAATCGCAAGCAACAAGATCAAAAGTCACACCTCCAGACAGAAAAAAATCGACAGCTATATTCTTACAGTTACCCCTTGACAATAATCAGAACACAGCACCATTTTCAGTTCATGTTTAAAGATGATTACACACTCATGACAATGCATGCTGTGACATTAGGCTTCAACTACATAAGCATGCTCATCCATGCTTACTAATCTACCCCTTCACCCTAGCAAGCACATTCCTGCAAGTCAAGAAATGACAATGAAGATGTCCAGCACAACTGCTAATTGGGGCTACAGAAGTATATATACCAACATTAACAGGACTTCCCACAGCCAAAATAAGTCAGTAAGACTGGGAAACAAGCTTTCTTTGGGAGTACAGGATAAAGAAATTTGTTGCCTACCAAGGAGGGTCCTCATTTTAGATAAACTGATACAGTGAGAACACTGTCATATCTAAGTTCGAAGACCCTCCTTGACGAGTCCAAGGTTGGGCAGAATTTCAAGCAGTAAATCCATCTTGAATGGTAGAAGCCAGAGATCACTTGCATGTCCATCCACTGGCTGACACTTGAACAACACCTAAAACAAAGTCCAAATCTTAGGCCATGGCTCATGAATCCGTCTGTGAAGCCAGCTTGAGCCAAACAGTCTTAACAACTAGATCTGCCAGGAACAGCAAAAGAAACTGCTGGGGGCAGCCTCTTCAGGGAGTGGGAAAACTGACACCACCAGAAAAGGGGAGGAACACTCTGATGTAGAGGCAACAATATTACCCAAGAACAGTAATGGCTATCAACATTAAGGGCAGACAGCAAAGGCAGGTGAAACCCTCTGACTACCACCCCCCTACGCCCAGTGCAGGTTTGAGATCAAGAGGAAGGATGTAGCTCTCCCATCCAAGATGAGAGTGAAAAAAGGGTCCCCATAACAACCATTGTCCTCTTCTGTGACAGAAGTTCCAACCCCCTATAAAATGGGGAGGCATCAGTGAACAGCAGGTTCTAAGAAACAGGCAATCATGCAAGTGGTGAGGACATAATACAAGAAGGGAAAGACTCCTACTTAATGACATCCCTTCTGAGTCTGGCAGGGGAGCCTGGAGACAATGTCCCAGGAATCAGTATCCCTACCCCCCTAGACTGGAGAAAACAGGAATAAGGGAAGGGCCTCTCAGGGGATGGAAAGCAGTAGAAAAGAGAAATGCCAAGTTAAGATATTATCTTTCCTCCAGAAGTCCAGGACAGGAACTGTCAGTGGATCCAGAAGAGAGTGAATCCTAGCTACAAGCCTCCAGCCACACCAGAAACCCAGAACCATGACTAGGAGGGCATCACCCTATCGCACCATCTTACCAAAAAAAAAACAAAAAAACAAAAACAGAGTCATACAAGTCAGAATTTTAGCTCATATCAGGGAGATCTATTTGGAAGATGCAACCACTACAGTCCTGTCCAACAAAGGATTGGGGTCTCTAGGCCTGAATGACAAGAAGTGAGTTATGCATGTCCTTCCCAATCCAAAAGATAGGCTAAGAGCAGGAACCAGGATTCCTGTACCTAACATCTGAGGGAGATATATATATATATATATATATATATATATATACAAACACACACACACACACACACACACACACACACACACACACACACACACACACACACACACACACACACACACACTGGATATAAAAAGTGTACACACCCCTGTTAAAATGCCAGGTTTCTGTGATATAAAAAATGAGACCACAATAAATTTCAAAAATTTTCCCACCTTTAATGTGACCTATAACCTGTACAGTTCAATTGAAAAACAAATCTGTTAGGGGAAAAATATAAAAAATAAAAAAAGTACAATAAGCTGGTTGCTTAACTGTGCACACCCTTAAACTAATACTTTGTTGAATCACCTTTTGATTTAATTACAGCATTCAGTCGTCTTGGGTACACATCAGCCATCAATTAAAGAGACTGATTAGCCCCAAATAAAGTTCAGCTGTCCTAGTAGGGTTTTCCTGACATTTCCTCAGTTGTCTGCTACAGCAAAGGCCATGGTTCACAGAGAACTTACAAAGCATCAAATAGATCTCATTGTTGAAAGGTATCAGTCAGGAGAAGAGAACAAAAACATTTCCACAGTATTGGATATACCATGGAACACAGCGAAGACAGTCATCAAAAAGTGGAGAAAATATGGGACAACAATGACATTACAAAGAACTGGACATCCCTCCAAAATTGATGAAAAGACAAGACAAAAACCGGTCGGGGAGGCTGCCAAGAGACCTACAGCAACACTGAAGGAGCAGCAGGAATTTCTGGCAAGTACTGGCTGTGTACTACATGTGACAACAATCTCCTGTATTCTCCGTATGTCTGGACTATGGGGTAGGGTTGCAAGACGGAAGCCTTTTCTTACATAGAAAAACATCCAGGCCCAGCTAAAATTTGCAAAACAATACATAAAGTCTCCCAAATGCATGTGAGAAAATGTGTTATGGTCTGATGAGACCAAGGTTGAACTTTTTGGCCACAATTCCAAAAAGTACATTTGGCACAAAAACAATACTTCGCATCACCAAAAAAACACCATCCCCATGGTGGAGCATGGCGGTGGCAGTATCATGCTTTGGGGTTGCTTTTCTTCAGCTGGAACTGGGGCTTTACTCAAGGTGGAAGGAATTATGAGCAGTTCCAAATACCAGTCACTTTTAGCCCAAAACCTTCAGGCGTCTGCTAGAAAGCTGAAGATGGAGAGGAATTTCACCATTCAACATGACAATGTCCCCAAGCATACATCCAAACCAACAAAAGAATGGCTTCACCAGAAGAAAATTAAAGTTCTGGAATGGCCCAGCCAGAGCCCAGACCTACATCCAATAGAAAACCTGCGAGGTGACCTGAAGAGGGCTGTGCACAAGAGATGCCCTCACAATCTTGACAGATTTGGAGCACTTTTGCAAGGAAGAGTGGGCAAATATTGCCAAGTCAAGATGTGCAATGCTGATAGACTCCTAACCAAGAAGACTGAATGTTGTAATTAAATCGAAAGGTGCTTCAACAAAGTATTAGTTTAAGGGTGTGCACACTTATGCAACCAGCTTATTATACTTTTTTTTTTATTTTTTATATTTTTCCCCTAACAGATTTGTTTGTTTTTCAATTGAATTGTACAGGTTTTAGGTCACATTAAAGGTGGGAAAAGTTTTGAAATGATTTATTGTGGTCTCATTTTTTTATATCACAAAGACCTGGCATTTTAACAGGGGTGTGTACATTTTTTATATCCATTATATATTTATATACATATATCTCCTAACTATGCAATGGAAAAGGAAGAGGAGATTATCAGGGTAGTGGGGGTTGCTGCAAAGTGATTACACTGCCTGTCAAGGAGCACAACTACTTTCCCAAACTCCACCTCATGCTCAGCTGACAGCTTTCACACTTTTATGTAGCAGAGGCAAACAGATTACATGTCTCTCAGCTGATATTCAACTCATATAAGAACATTGACTGTGATGATGATGATGATGATGATGATGATCATCATCATCATCATCAACCTCCTTTTTCACATTTTCTACACGGTGGTCAGAGTTTTGTGTCAACTATCACCATCTCTCTCGATTCACTGCCACTCTCCTAACTTCTTCAATAGTTGTGCATGTCTGTCACAGGTCTTTTACACAATCCACCCATCTCTTTGCTGGATGAACTTGTTTCCTCTTGCCTTCCTCATGTCTCTAACAATTCTTCTTCATCAAATATTATTCTGCTTTTCTGAACCAGCATAATCTGTTCACTTTGACCTTCTCTGCAAATGGAGCTACTTTGACTTCTCCTCTGACGTCCACATTTCTTCATCTGTTCTACAGTGTGCATCCTACCATCCATCTTAAGCACTTCATCTCTATCACCTCTAGCTTCCTTAACTGCTTCACCATCACTGCCCAAGGGTTTGTACCACACAGTACCACACAGTACCACACAGAAGTACAAGTTGCACTACTGTTTTCTATGGCATCCTTCTGTCATACACTATCCCTGACATACTCTGCCAGGTGGCTGCACTCCCTCTGATATGAGCTTTGAACTCCTCATTCAGACTTCCTCTCTCCTCAAACAACCCCTCACAGATAACTGAAGCTGTTCCAGTATTGTCCCTTCTATCTCAATTTTCATTGTCTTCTGATTTCCCCATTTGCTGCCATGACAACTCTCTTGTCTGTGCTCAGTTTTCATCCTGTGTGACTTCAGCTTTGTATTCTATTCATTTGCTGAAATTCCTATTCAGCGTCTACTTGAAATGAATTCTCTGAACACAGCAGTGTTGTTGATCTCTCCACTACAACTTGTTTGCTAATGTGGTCCATCACCAGTATGAAGAGTAGCGGGCTCAGAGCTGAATCCTGATGCACACCCACTTTCACTAGGAATCTCTCAGAGCTCAAACACTTTTTGCACTTGTGTCAGTGGGTCCTTGTCCGTAGCATGCATTATTTCTATCAATGTTTCCAGGACTTCAAACCATCAAAGGACTGCCTAAATCAGTTTTCTTGGGACCTTGTCATATGCTTTCTTGAATTCTAGGAATGCCCAGTTGGACTCTTTCCTCATCTCTAGCTTTTTTTCAACTATCTGTCTCACTGCAAACATTCAGTTGTTATTTTACTGCATCCTGATATGATCCAAACCACTCATTTCCCATGTTACTATCTACTATTGTATGTAACCATTTATCAATCACCCTATCCTTCACTTTCATAAAGTGTGACAGGAGTTCTATACTTCTATACTGCCCACAGTTGTGAATGACACATTTTGTCTTGTACAGTTGGACTAGTACGCTTATTCTCCAGTCATCTGGTATACGCCTTTCTCTTCATACCGCTGTGAGTACCTCAGAATCCATTTCTTCCCTAACTCATCCAACCTCTTCATCATATCTCCCATGAGATCATCTGCGTCTGCTCCTTTGCCTGACTTCATTTTCCTTAGTGCCCTTCAAACTTCAAGGTTGAGCTCATTTTCTTCCTTCATTGGCTGGGGGATGTTCCTCATTCAGTAGTTACTGGAAGTACTCCTTTCATCTACCTTTGATATCCAGTGGACTGGTGAGTAGGTTGTTGCTGGTATCCTTTATGAAGGGTGTCTGATGGCTATCCCTCTTTATAATCTTATATTTGTCTTGCAACCTGATAGAGTTTCTTTAAGCCATTTGGAGAGCCACTTTCTAGAAGTTGTCAGACTGTGTTTGATGCCTTTTTCTTTGCTATTGTGACTGCTCTCTTTGCCTCTGTCAGTCAATGAGTATTCCTTCTTAGCCTGGTCAGTCTTTTCTATCTCCCACTTTTTCCTGCACTCCTTCCTTCTTTTGATAATTTCCTGAACTTCTGCATTCCACCACACATTTTCCTTGGGATGACCACAACTAAAAGACAAAGAAGATGGAGAAAAATAAAAACTTTCCAAACTCCTTGGAGCATGAAAGTGAACCTCCCCTCCGCCACATCCAAGAAGCCAGAAGATTATTTTTGAACCACTTGTCTTTTTCTCCCTCTCCCTTTTTTATCTTCTGTTTTCAAAGCCCATTCATTCCTTCTCATTTTCCAGGAACAGTGATTTAACTATGAAGATGGGACCTCCTCCTCTGGGTGGTCTGTGACCTCTTATAATGCCACTCCACCCCCCAGAGCCAAGAGGTGAGAGCTGATGAGGAAGTCCTATACATGCAGCTTAGTGGATGTTATTGCTGGAAGGTTTCCTAACTAGGCGGAGGTAGTATGACTCAATTATTGTTGCCTATGTCAAAGACCTCATGCCCTTCCCCACTATCTTTCCATATGTAGCTTGCCTAGCTATCTGTAAAACACATTCTCAACCTCAACCAAAACTGTCTCTTGTTGCAGGCAGATCCCACCCACTTGTCCAGGGTGGGCATGCATAGCCTCTCTGCCACACCAACCACTAGTTGAATACAGGGTGCATGGGACACACTCAGATCTTTATCCTTCTATGCCACTGATGCAGCTGAAGTCAGAAAAAAATTTTACACCAGGAACACAATGGTCATGCCTCAAAGAAACCAAGCTGGTTAAACTCCCCCTCACTCCTGGTCTGTCTGTCCTGAGCGTAGTATGCATGTTAGCAAGGAAGGGCATTTCTTGAAGTAGACAGAGGAGGCCTGAGAAATCTCCATGAATGACAAGAGGCGTGAAGAAAGGGAAGGTAAGCCTCCTATACCAGTCAAAGGCATACAATTACAGGTTGGCAACTACAACTTTCCTTACAAGGAGGGACTCAAAGTGGTACAGTGGAATCTCTCATTCAAGGCTATACCTACATGAAGAACCCCAGGATCCCAGGCTGCAGGATTTGACAATAAACCCTTCTTAGAGGTAAGAGAAAAGAAGGACAGATCGCCATGTTAAGTTCCCTCCACCAGAGTCAGTCTGAACTATGTTAGCAAATATCCATCCTCACAAAAGCTACAGTGAGATGTAGAGTTCATGTCCTGACCAGAGAGAGAGAGAGAGAGAGAGAAACATCAATGCTGCACTAAAGCTAAAAGGACCTGAACTAAAGAATGAAGTCAGACACCACTGGGATCCTTTAGTAGAAGGGACTACGGACAATAAAAGGACAGAGAGAGAAACTTCTCAGAGGGGACACAAGCTAAGCTTAGACAGGATCCACCCAGGTTGAAAAGAGCAAGAAAAATGTGAGAGGGGCCCACAGGGAAGTAAGTTCTCTGCCCACAGAGCTAGGAGAGCTAGCCTGTTCCACCCACTGGTAAGAATGTAGCACAGGGGAAATGAGGGAGACAGTACCCTCTGAGAGTTCAAGGAAGGGGAAAGTAGCAGAGGTCAGCCTACTTAGTCCCCAAAGATTTTGCCAGAGCAGAGGAACCCAAAGTCTCACCTACCAGAGGTTCAGGAATGTGGCAGAAGTACAGTCCTGGTCATTATCTGGCCTAAGAACAGTACAATGAGACCTGGGTTGACCTATCCCCTCAGTGAAGAGGCTTGTGTTAAATCCTCCTCTTCTTCCGAGAAAAGTGGGAACATAAGGCATAGAAAAGCCACCTACAAAACAGAATGAAGCTGCCTCCTAGCCAGAAAAGCAGTGTGCAAGGGGCTTCAACCTTCAGTCAAAAAATGAATTCCTAAGAAAGTAGATATCAATGGGTAGAGCCATAAGCTGACCTCCTACCTGGGATCCCCAAAGCCAGGGTCTCCTCTCCAAGTACACCACAGTGCTTACACCTTAGCTAAAGACATGTGTAGAGTAGTGGCATAGTTAACCATCATAATATGAATGGATCCTCCTTGTTCCCGGTTTAATGGAAATCATTCAAGTCTGCTCTTCCCAAATGAACAAGGACAGGCTGAAAAGGGGAAATTTGGAAGGTGTGATGCTCGTGCACTGCCCCAGTAATCAAGGAGCCTCAATCCTCACCACTAACACCAGTGAGGGATGAGCACATTGGGAAGATAACAAGTACACATACAGTAAAGTACAATTTCCCTTAAAAGCACACAGAGATCAAAGTCAGTCTGGGACTGGCTTCTTCCTTTCTCTCCAGCTCTCCAATATGACTCCCCAATGGCACAGCTATACGGTTCGGATCTCAGTCAAGTGATCAAGACAATACCTCCAGCACCCTCTCTGTCCAACCAGTGCTTCGTGTCCCTGCCCAAGTAGCTGACACACAGACACACACACACACACACACACACACACACACACACACACACACACACACTTTGAGATTTGATTTATATACAAATACACAGACACTCCTGGGGAAGGCTGGCACAGGTTCACTAGCTATGCCCCCTTCTGCCCAGACTATAAGTTAGTACCGACTGCCACCAATCACTACTATCAGCTACTATAAAGGCCCTTACCAAAGGGCGTCCTATTCTACTGTGTAATGTTACTGTTATCCAGTTGGTAAGTGAGACCAAGGCCAAGGCTATTCTAGAGTGGCTTGTACAGTATCACCAAATGCATATGCAAGTGTTCTAAGAGCTTATATATCTCTACACAAAACCAGCCACTATTAAAAGGTTTAAAAATATTTTATAATAAATAATAAAAGCACAAGATAATACTTATTAACTCAACACAGTGACAATAGAGAGTTCAAAAATCACACGGAATACTTTAAAATAACATTGCAGGGCACTCTCGCATAAATGTAGAAAACATCTACACTAATCTGGCTATATTCCTATCTATCTCTAAGAGGAATACTAAGATCTAAGTTTTACTTACAGAGCAAAGCAAGTGCTGGTGAGTTGTTGTCAGATTCAGAACAAAATACAAAATGCACTCTCTTTCTCTCTGAGATAAGTTTTTAAACTGATAATATACATTACTGCTGAGTCATTTCAGATTACCTCATTCTTGTCACCTCTGCTCAAGTTCCCAGGCTCACAGAACTTAACATTTAACATTTATTTGTCATCTGCAGCTGCCAGGAAGTCACAGAACAATAAAAGACACGTTACATGTGAAACTTAGTAATTACCTCTGTCTTAACACAACAGAAAGAAGCTCCTAGCCCAAACATCCTGTCTATTAGCTTGAGATCACACACAGTTGTAAAATTCTTTACTTATCAGCTTATTTTCTTAGAGTTTGCAAGTTAACTCTGTATGTCCCAATTTCTACCATAAAACATACATTACATAGGCATAGAGTTTATACACATTTCTGCTTTCTTCCAGCAGGGTGCACTGTGGTTACATTTTCTGAAGCTCAGCACATAACACCGTTTTCTTACATTTGTGAAACAAACCTGTGGATAATATTAATATTTAAAGTGACACAGAATTATTTACAAAATTTTGCCTAGCTGGGCTAGCAGCTTCTCAGTTTATCACAGAAGGCACAGTTAAGGATTTTAAGCACAAAATGTCAGAGAAGTAATACTTTCTGCCCACCCCATCCACAGGCCGCGTGTACGGGATGTTTCAACCCGGACAGTTTGACCCCACTGAAATGGCAAAGCAAGAAAAAATAAGCCACAGATATTTTGACATAAAGAAAAAATGTTATATACTGCTCATGCATCCACATAGTTACTGAGAAAATGACAAAGATTGCCTCAAAAAAAAAAAAAAAAAAAAAAAAAAAAAAAGAAGAAGTCATGAGGATATATAACTGCTTTGCGAAATATAACCACGATCAGACAATAACATTTTGGAGATGTGACAAAAGAACGTCCTATAACTGTAAAATGAATAAAAATAGATTTCATTTAATTTTAAAGAAATTACTTATAATAGATAATAGATTAGTTAACATAACCAATAACTAATATAATAATAACATAACTGTAGATGGATTAGACTGTATAGTGTGTATGTTTGTCTTAATGCTCTGCAATCAAGTCAAGTCCTCTACAGCACTACACACTATCAATGTTGCTGGAAATCAAGAGTGTTTGCATTTACTCATACATCCATATCCACTTTCCTGAGGTTCTGATGTGCTTTGATGGTAGACGGTGGGAAATGGCGAAAATTGTAAGTTACTGCTTGAGCTTTGGTGGTAGTATAAATGTTCAAGATGAAGAAGGCATATCAACCTGAATAAAAAATTGATTTCATTTAATTTTAAAGAAATTATGTAAAGTAGATACTAGATTAGTTAATATAACATAATATAAAATAAAAAATATATTTAATTGATGGAAAACATATGTTATAAAGTAACAGTAGTCATAATATGTTATAACATAACACTAGTTATTATATGTTAAAGATTTAAATGTTATATTTATACTAACCAATGTAATAATTAAATAAAATAAAAATATTATTAAAAAATATATTTACAATGAAAAATGAACAGTGTTATTACTGAATAATTGATTAATTAATAACTTAATGATAAAGTACTTAAAAGAATACATTTGGGGTCAAACAGTCAAGGGTCAAATAGTCCGGGGTCAAACTGTCCACTAAAAAATCACACACACACACACACACACACACACATAATATATATATATATATATATATATATATATATATATATATATATATATATATATATACATGAAATTGTATAGAAATGCATTGGGGTCAAACCGTCCGGGGTCGAATAGTCCTGCTTCCCAGGCCACAGGTATTAGATTGAGGCCTCTATAGATATCTAAAGGGAGATAGTTCACACCTGATATTATGCACTTTTTAGTACAAGCCAACAGCTGTGGTGTTGCTTTACTGCAACTTCATAAGTGTTGACTGTGCAAACTATCTAAGGCTGACACTTTTAAGTAAGTGAACATTCTGCTGCATCCTTAAGCTTCATACGCAGCTGCATAGCTAGAAAACTTCCTTCATTTCAGTTCAACTTCATCATAGTGTCTGAACTCTTAACAGAAAAAACAATGTCATTACCAGCACATAGTTTGGAGAAGAGAAAAAATAACTCAGATTTTTGCTAGTGATTCAACTGCGTGGTGTAAAGAAATAAAGCCCTATGTCTCAGATAACCACAGCTTAATTAGCAGCAGTGGTTCTTGTGGTGATGGGCAATGGTGAGTGAGAATGAACATCTGTCAGTGGCGTGGCCTTCCTGGGGGTAGGGAGGCAGCATGACCTGTTGCACCACTGACCCCAAAAGGAGTGATGGTGTACTGCTGGTAGCATCTTCTCGACTAATATAGGTTGCACCACATGTAAGTTAGGAAGACAGTGTTGGAGCTTGGAAGAGGTACACAAAGGGAGCCTTTCGACAGCAGTGATTTCAATCAAAGTGACCAACTGCTACAGACAGGGACAGAGTTAGGTGGGCACCATGATAAACACATCCATTTTAAAATAAAGTCACCTTCAGCACAGCATTTCCTGTTGTTCAAGCACTGAAATGCACACAATTACACATAGGTATGTGTTATTGCACTTTGACCTATCACATGGTGGAATTCATGCACTCTTCTGGCCCATGCATCTGATCCTGACCTGGCTAAACAGGCCTAAATCCCTGTAAATTCTCACTCTTGTAATATAGACATATCTGTTGTTGTTTTATTTAAATAAAATAAATTAAATAGAAAATAGCTTTTTGTTCTGACAAAATTGTGAACACTATAGTTTACTGAAACATTCCTGAATTTCTTTTGGTATTATACACTTGAGTGTTTTGCAGACAAAACTCAGTCAAAGAGTCATCAATTTACATGGATTACAACACATATTTTCAATGTATAGCATACAAACATGCAAGGGAATGTATATAAAAAAAATACATGCAAGGCATTAATAAACACATAGAAGTTTTACTGAGAAACTGACATCTCTCCCCAGTCACTACCAGAATAAATACACATTTAAGTTCATTATTTTATTAGAAAAATAAATAAACAGTATGTATACAATTATAGGGGAAGGTTGAATCGAGTTGTATACCGCCCATAAAAATAACTGCACCATGAAGCTTCATTAGGTTAGCAATCCCCCTCTGTTACTGTACTGACACCACTAAAGTCTTGTTACTCTGTGCAAATTCAGTCCTTTTTCTTTTCATGGTTCTCTTCCCGGTGCATGAAAGACCAAAACCCCACTTAGGAGGTCAGCAAGTACATTTGCAGAGGCACAACTTCAGTAACTGGCAGTGGTTTCACTGAGTTTGGGGATAAGTGATGGCAGTCATGGGCAGGGGTAACATAAGTCTGCTAGCAAAAGTTAGTGCTACTCATTCCACAGGACTGCAGATTTGCAACTAGGTAAATATTATACACGCATCTCATTTTAAATGACAAATATTAAACACATGCATGTCATTTATTTTTTCCAAAACTGAAGAAAAGCCTTTCTAATGAGCTGAAGAACAGCTTGCATAGCACACCTCCTATCTCGTTTGTAATATTTTTCACTGGAATGGTGTATAATGAACTTATTCCATTTTTATTTTTTTTTCATTAGTACATATTGGTCATCTGAGTGCATACATTCATTCCACATTTAAATTTTTGCCATTAGTACACACTGGACAACAAAGTGCACATTTTTTGTGGTTTAATGGTTAAACTATGAAGCACTAATCATTACTGTTTGTCCTCCTGTACTCCAGTTTCCTTTTAAGTCCAAAAGACATGCTAAATCATGTTCCTTTGTGAAGGATGCACTTTCACACTTGGTCTATGAGAAGATGCAAGGTGTCAGCTTGTTTAAATAAGTTTACCAAACAAATAGTGCATATTTCTGGGAATACATCAGGATAAACTGTCATGTACAGTGCTGCTTAACATGGAAGCAAAGGTCATAGCTAAGAGATCTGAATCAATACCGCAATGGTGCTATAAGCCCTAGGTTACAGAGCTATTCAGTGTTCAATAACACTAACATAAATGCATTTGGTTATGCTTTATATACAATAAGACTGGCCAGTTGAAGTTAAGGGAATATTATTATGCAAAGAAGGTTATGTGATAAACAAGTCTTTATTTGAAAGTGTGTTCTTTACTGGGCACAGTTCTAAGGATGCTTAGATTTGTTAGCATGCATGTTACATAACTGCATTTTTTAACACCAATTACTTTTAAACTGGTGCTATGTACAGGCAGAAATGTATTTATTTAACATTTGTTTACCGGGAAAGTCCAACTTGAACTAAGCCAATTTTCAGCAGAGGCCTGGGGAGAAACACTCGGGATGCATGTCTTTATAACATGGGAGGAAATCAGAGTACCTGGAGGAAACCCACAGGAACGCAGGGAGGACATGCAGACTCCTCACAAAAGCCACCCCAGCCGAGAATTGAACTGGAGAACCTCTTGCTGGGAGGCAACAGCGTAACCACTTCACCACTGCACTGTCCATAAAGTCAGAAATGGGGAAAGAAAAGTAAAATATCCCTGACTTTACTAGATAGCATTGTGAATAACTTTGAAACTTGTGTTATAATGAGAAAAATGAAAAAAGAAATGGAAATATCCCAAGCTTTATTAAAACAACATTGTTAAGATTACACAATAGATAAAGATCGGTGATATTGCTTGGAACAAACTCACACAAGAAGTTAGACCACTTCCACATCCTAAAGTATTCAAACTAGCCACTAAAGAGTACTTAAAAAGTCACTGGATTTATACCTGTTCTCAGCCTCCTTGAATATGCCTTCACTAAATAACAAACCTAACTTTCTCTGCCTTACCATCATTTCTTCTCCTCTATACCAAAACTTTTACAACTTAAACTAGTCTACTTCATCATTTTTTACCTAACACTATCTCCTTTCCTTCTGCTGCAGTATTCTTCATAACATTTTTATAGATAATTGTAACTGCATATATATGATAACTGTTCTACAAGTTTTATTACAAATGATTATAATGTTAACTGTGTTTATAATGGTTATATGTTTTGTAACTATGTTTTGGAGCTTTTCTCCCTGGGCCTCTGCTGAAAAAGGGCTTTTTCTCAGTCAGACAATCCCAGTTAACAAATGTAAAATAAAAAATAAATAAATATCCTGCACTACTGCCAGACAGCATCACTCAAGCACATTTTGGTTGGTGCCAGGAGTACCATTAACACCTCAGTAAATGTATGCTGAAAAAGGGCTTTTGCTCAGTCAGACAATCCCAGTTAACAAATGTAAAATAAAAAATAAATAAATATCCTGCACTAGTGCCAAACAGCATCACTCAAGCACATTTTGGTTGGTGCCAGGAGTATCATTAATAACACCTCAGTAAATGTATTGATTGCAGCTTGTGAGAAATACAGTGTATTTATACATTTAAAATATATGTGTATATGCCACATAAGACACACCACTGCACAAGTCCAAACAAATGCAACATTTAGAACTCCTACATACCTTATCCCTGCAACAAGACAAAACTGCTCGCAACATGGTATACAGCTCAAACAAATGTCCAGCTATCAGTGATATTATCAGTTGATACAATCCTTCTCGACAACTCAGATCACAAACTTTAAACTAATAGTTAGACGTTGCCCGTTCGATTCTCAGTTAGAGCGTCTTCTGCGTGGCAACATGCGGTTGTGCGTTAGGCCCGGCAAGCCAGCACGTAAAACTCTACTGCCAATCATTAGCAGACCAGAGTTCTGCTGTGTCGACCCCTAACCGGGAAAAGCCGAAAGATACAACAACAACAACCATTAAATCAAACAGCCAATACAGTAACTCTCTTAACTTAATGTAGCTAAACTATGGAACTCAATATCCCATGAGCTCCCACATGTACCAGTTCTAAAACGTTTCCTACAAAAACTGAAAAACTACCTACAACCTGCATGGATCAGCTGTTGTAACACTTAAAAGAAATTCCAAACTGCCTCCTCCAAGACACATTCTATGCACATATAATACTAAACTGCACACATACTCAAGTCATAAACACACTTTTAATCCTTCCCCCACATTTGAATGGTCCTCTCTTTTTAACAGACTTATTACTGTAGCATTTATAATCAAATTTCTGCTTATTCTAATATGTATCCTCTGTTTCTGCTCTTTTTAAAATGTATCCTACATGTGCTCCATCTCTCTTTCCTCAGTAATTGATTCACTAAATGTAAACATATCCTTAGAACAGGGGATATGCCATTCAAATATTTCCACTCAGTGCTCTCAGCTGATTATGTAATGACCCACTGTATATTCGTACATCTGCACACAAACTGGATATATTGCATATAATTGTAATTAGAATTAGAATGCCAGCATTTTTGCTGCTCAACTGTAAACTTCTTCTTTGTATTACAGTAATTATTATATCTCCTGCTGATACCTATATCACCTTTCAACCTATTAAACTGTTATGTACTGTAAGATAGAGCTTTTGTTAATTGGCCCAGAAGGACTATCTCTATTAACACATGTAAGTATGTAATTAAGTGAATAAATAACTTAATATCCAAGTATAGCTCCCCTGCAGTATGTCTACTTGACATATGAAAAATCTGTAAGAACAGCAGTAATGATTTTGTCACTCTGCTCAAAAATATTTACCCAACAGTTCACAGATAGCAACATTTGATGCATATTTGATGGTTGTTAATGATAGGAGCATTAATAATGTTTTTTTATTGGAAAATTTGCTAAATTCCCACAAGATTGATGTTGTTATTGTTTGTGAAACATGGTTAAAGAACAATGACTGGAAACCAGTTCTGTCAAGTTATAAATGTTTTCAGTGTAACAGACATTTTAACAAAAAATCAGGTGGAGGTGTTATGACAGGGATTAAAGATATTTATGAGACCTGTGATTATTACATTTTCATTGATAACACCAATACTATACAGACTGTGTAACTGTGAAAATAAAGATAACCCCGGTACATATAACAATTGTTGATAGTGTATAGACCACCAAAGTCAAGTGCAGATGACCTAGAGGAATTCATACATTTCTTGCATGAAACACATAAGGGAAGAATAATATTACCTGGGGACTTAAATTTACCAGAAACAGACTGGAATAATATTGATTCAATAATGTTAGTAAGGAAATTATTCACAACTTACATTCAGGAACAACAATTGCTTCAGATTGTAAAAAAAAAAAAAACTACCAGGGGACAGAACATACTAGGCACTGTTTGTGTTCCTAAAGAAATTACTGTTACTTCAAGTCAAGTTTTACCACCACTAAGGTGCAGTGATCAAGGGGTTGTAAAGGTTAATTGTTGCTAGATAATTCTTCAATACACAGAAGGTTAATTACAGATTATATGGAAGCAAAACACAGCCACTGTGTAAAACTAACTGGCATGAGGTGTAAAACTGCAGATGGAATGTGGAAGTTTTGAAAGAGAAACTGTTTGAGTGCACAAAATAAAAACAAAAAATGTTTAACATCAGGATCTAGGTATACAAAATCAGGGGAATATATTTCCATAAGAACAACATATCTGATTAAGGTGAGAGACAAAAAATGGTACTTGCGTATAATCGCAACCAGATTTTCATGGTTGCAAAATTCACATGCTGCAATGAAAATCAGTGTGGAAAACACCGTAAGGTGCTATTTTACGTCCTTACTGATGAAAAATCAGTTTGGCTTACATTCAGGAAATGAAACAATCGTGCAAGTCTTCTTCCTGTTTTGCGTGCATTACACATGCATGCTTCAATTGGCAGGACTGCTGTCTTACTGAGGAAAAGAGTAGTTTAACTGGGAGGAAGGAATGCTGAGAAGAAAAACATAGACAACTGTTATTCTAATCCCTTAGAACTGCCCAATAACTTTACATTACAAATTGTTCCTGTTCCTAAAAGTAATGTAAAGTTTTTGGGCAGTTATAAGGAATTAGAATAACATTTTGAATTGTAATCAGGTCTGCCCTATCATTACTCATAGTTGGCATTTCTTCTGGACAAGGACGTCATTAATTGCCTGTTCATCTTCACTTTGCTGTTTGGGGAAACAATTTTGTTCGAGTTTTCCTGCAGCCGCTTCCCATCAAAATCCTGCAGTGGGTGCATATACACTGGTGAGAGAAACAGCATCTGAAGATGTATTAAATTCACCATGCAAACTGTGATATTAGACACACGTATGAACTCATATTAGACACACTTAAGAACCCAACCAACAGGGCGATAGCAGCCATTATAACTCAAGCATGCATCTGCAATGCACGCAAGACAGGGAGAGGGTTTCTCAAGTTGCCCCTGTTCCTAAAAGTAATGTGAAGTTTTTGGGTCATTGTAAGGAAGTAGAATAACAGTTGGAAGTGTTTCATGTACTTGGAATTGTGGAGGTATGCGCATATTGCAACTGCGAAAATCTGGTTGCTATAATACGTAAGTACCCAAAAAATATAAGACATGGAAGAGAGGTTGAACTGCAACTTTGAAAACTGAAATAAGCTGGACAAACAGATTAACCATAGTGTGTGACAAGATCAAGAAAAATTTGAAAAAAATTATATAAAGATATTGAGCATAATCGGAAACCTTTTTATAGATACATAAGATGGGGAAGGAGTAAAGACACACAAATTGATAAACTATGTATAGATTCTAAAATTTATTCTCAGACACAACAGATTATAGATATATTTACAAAATCTTATGCAAAACAGTTTGCCTCCAACAAAAGGGGTGATAAGTTGTCTTAGTGACATCCAGATAACCCCAGATACTGGAATCAAATTAGATTATACTGAAAAACAACTGCACAAACTGGACACAAACAAAGCACAGGGAGGAGACGGAATTAGTAACAATGACCTGAGAACACTTGAGCAAGAACGTACAGTACCATTATATTTATTATTCACTAGATCATATAAATATGGGGAGATTCCTCAAGATTGGAGACACGTGTTTATTAAACATGTCTTCAAGGGAAAGGGGTGTAGAACAAACCCAGAGTCATACAGATCCTTAAGTCTACTTTCATGTGGTGGAAAAATAATGGAGAAGGTAATATTGGATAAGTTATTGTCAGAACTGGATAAGTTGGGACTTGAAACCATATTTCAGCATGCATATGTTGAAAACAGATCTATTAGCACCTGGTAATGTTATGTTCTATAACAATATAACAGCTATGAATGAAAAATTGTGCTGTGATGTATTTTATATAGATTTAACTTCAGCATTCAACAGGATCATACACAAAACACTGATCAAGAAATTAGTACAACTAGGTATTGATGTACTCTTGATAAGATGGACAGTTGCATGGCTTAGAAATAGGACATGGCAAGTATCATACAGCAACTAGATAGGCGAACTCCTTGGTTACAGTCAGTGTGTCTGACAGGGCTCCGTCCTAGGTTCAGATTGTATCTTTCAGACCTAACTTTTTTATCTGAGGTGTTCTACTGTCTATATGCAGACAACTTGAAATTGGGTAAACTGATTACATATACAGATAAGGAATATCTGCAAAATAACTTGACAAAATTGACCATTTGGGCACAGGAGAATGGCATGCTGATAAATACATCAAAAACTATGCGTATGAGATTTGGAAGACATAAATTGAAAGTTGAATATTTAATACAACATACAGTGAATGAAACTGTAGACTCATTTAAGGACCTGGGTATATGGGTAGATTCAGCTATGACTTTTTCTAATCATATCAACTAATTGGTTAATGATAGTTATAGAACTACTGGTTGTATAAAAAGATTTATAAGGTCGAGGAAGTCAAAAATGATGAAGTCATTGTTTGTTAGTTACATTAGACCCAAACTTGAGTATGGAATAACAATACAGAAACCCTATAAGAAAACAAGCATGAGTAAATTGGAAAGAGTACAGCGGAAATATACCAAGGGCATCCATGGATGTGAAAATTTAAGTTATTATGAAAGACTAAACTATCTGAACTTGTACGGTGTTTCTTACAGATATCTAAAAGGAGATCTTCTTCAAGTATATATGGCATTTAGAGACAACTACCTCTGGGAATGTTTGGGCTTATCAAAACATACTAGAGTATCATCAGACAAACTATGTAGAAGATTCTACAGGAATGAGAAGTGTACTAATTGGTTCTCTGACAGAGTAGATGATTCATGGAACAGACTAACAAATTACATTACAAAAAGTACTAGTTTACATATTTTAAGAACAACCTGGGCACTTATTATGGGAACAAGTGTTTTGGTATATTGGCAAGCTAGAAGGGCACTGATGCCCGTGCTTGAAATATTTGCATGTATGTATGTATATATGTATGTATGTAGGTATGTATGTACCCTTCTACTAGATTAAACATCAACAAAGAAATGGTGAACTAAGGGAACAGTTTGCTGCCATATCAGTCAGAATTACCTGCCTGTTTATAACACATCACAAGTATCTCAGTAGCTAACCTTGGAAAGGAATGAAATGTGATACTCTGAGTAAGAGAAGGAAAGTGGGACGGATTTCCTAGTACAGGATATGACATTTCACAAAAGTACCACACTTAAAAACAAGGTTATATCGCCTTTTTGTAGCTAAAGAAAAGGCTCACTTTAACATCTGTAAAGGAAGTCTGCGAAAGCAAATCTGTAAGACTCGCTGCAAACTAATCAATGGCACCATTACTATACATTCTCAGTGTCAGAAATAATTCTAATTATTTCCCTCCAAAGTGAATGGAAAGTAGATCTGCCATGATAGAACAGGGAGAATTAATCCCATTACCTGTGCTCTCAAAATGGCTTTCCAAGAAGACAATATTACATCAACATATCCACCCTTCATGAGGTCATTCAGTGTTAGAAGAAAATTTGAATTAGCAATACTTACTGTGCTGCAGGCAGGTTTGGATTGTGTAGAATATTATGTTTTCCCCATATTTTCTGCCCATGGTGGTCCTTTATTTATTTACTTATTGCACAGCTCTGATTCCTACTAATGTTCTTACTGTTTCTTTACATTATGTTCATTGTTTGCCACTGTTCTACTGTTCACTTTCTTTGCTGGAGTTTCTTGTCTTCCCAGGTCTCTACTGGAAACAGGCTTTCCAGCTAAAATTTACTGTTTAATAAAAATAAATAAAGTCAATTAATCAAACTGATAAATAATATATCACCACATTCTGTTTCCAAGAATCCACAGATGGCTCTTCTCCATGAGGATAAATGTTGGTCTCACAATTCCAAAAATCTCCTGCATACTAGAACAGTGTATATATCACTGCCAGATTGCTCTTCCCCTTCCCTTTTACAACCCAATGACAGCACCAGCTGTCCCAGCCCCAGGGCAAACTACCCATGACAATTCAAGTAAGGAGCAACACCAATGGTCAGCAGAAAGTTATGTGAATGGGGGGAGGACTAAGGTTTGGAATCCACAACGTAGCCTAAGGCATTGGAATGACAGAGTAATGCTAAGGCTGTCAATTTTCTATTGCAATGATTCCAGCATACAGTCTTCAAAGAATATAGGATACCTAAAACACTGGAAAATATACTGCCCTGACTAAAACATACCACTGTAGTTACACATACTACTTGAACCAGTGGGCATGCTAAACAACTGTACTTTGCAAGTAAGGATAAGTAGTCTGCAATATCATATATGGCTCAATTCCAAAGATTACAGTTTTTGTTGTTTCATTTATAGTCTGCAAGGCTGAATTACCAACACACTGATTACAGAGCACTTATATATTTACTTCCTGTATCCAGGCAAGCAAGACTTTTCCTACCTGAAATGCATTATTTGGGCAGTGTCAAACAGTCAAGGTACTAAAATTCAGCATCATAAAAAACATTAAGAAAATGCTAGAAGAAAATAAGTGCCCTTAAAATGCCATGACCATATGCTCTCATCTTGCTAGATTTGCTGTTGTTTCAAATAATCCACATTTATATTCTGAAAGCCCGTAAACCACAAGCTGCAGTTCAGTGGAAATGCTATGTCTACATTCCATTGACTAGTTATGGCCTAGCTACTATCCATCTATTCTTTATTTTTCGACTGCTTTCACACTACTTGTTTTAATGATTTTTTTTTTCTTTTTGCTTAAACATTGTGATTTTCACTTGTAACATCATCTACATAAACAAAACCAGATTCTACTAGAAATCTAAAATATACAGCTCCCAAGCAGTCGAGTATATCGGATAGCCCAAGACACTAAAGTAGTTCTGATGTTCAATCCAAATAATGCCAAACAGCTACAGAAATGCTGAAAAAACACTGGATCCAAGTGATAGCAAGCAATTTAATAAACAACAAACAACTGGTAAGCGCTTTCGTCCCACCAATACAGAACTTCAAATAACATATAAAATTCAACAGTATTTAACTGATTCAAACATTAAACTGAGGAGTAAATATAATTACAATTCTGAGATGGTTATTTATTGTGCTATGTGCGAACAATGTAATAGTTTCTATATCGGTAAAACCGATAGGAAACTAAAGAACCGTATATATGAACATTTGTATGAAATAAGGAAACAAAAGGAAACAAATGCACTTTATAAGCACTTGGTTCACAATGAGACACATTCCTTTAAATTTTTTGTTATTGACCATATTTCTATAGAAATAAGAGGAGGTGCTTGGTCTATGTTACTAGAGAAAAGAGAATTATATTGGCAGCTATTTTTAGATGCTGCCAATTTGCCAGGACTTCATGAAATTATCTCAATTAGTTCATTATTGAGATTAAAAGCCTTGCTTAGATAACTATGAATATTATTATATTAACATATATTATATTTATTATATTTATTATATACATATATATTTATATTTTTAGATTATACATGTTTATTTTTTTTACCATACTATTATATTGTACTACATGAGTATTTTGACTTTATATGTTTTTAAGGGGGTGTGGTTTTAAGAATTCTTGTTCATGTGACTATGTTTGAATCAGTTAAATACTGTTGAATTGTATATGTTGTCTGATGAAGTTCTGTATTGGTGGGACGAAAGCGCTTACCAGTTGTTTGTTGTTTATTAAATTGCTTGCTATCACTTTGATCCAGTGTTTTTTCAGCATTTCTGTAGCTGTTTGGCATTATTTGGATTCAACATCAGCACTACTTTAGTTTCTTGGGCTATCCGACATACTCGACTGCTTGGGAGCTGTACATTTTGTGTTTTTTTTTTTCATTTTCGTTTTTTCCTGGTCTGTGATGGCAGAAGAGACTTGTTTGGATGCCTCTATTGAGCTCTCATCTAAGGGCTCTGATTTTATTGTTTTACAGCAAGCGGTGATGGACTTAACTAATATTGTTCAAAATTTGAACAAAAAAGTGGACTCACTTTTTTCCACGCCCTCTAGTGACATAAGACATCTTCCTAACGTATTTGGTGAAGGTACTTCAGTGTCTACATAGCTTCAGCAAATGCTGAATGATGTAAACTTACAAAATAACTTGCCTTCTTGCTCAACGAACAGTAACATTCATACGGATTGTAATGTCAGCAACAATTCTATTCCATGTGGTCAGCGCAGTATACATGTTGAACAACCATTACAAAATTCTGCGGCAGTACCTTTATTAAAGGATTGGTTAACAGCAACAGTTTCCTTGAATAATGGTTTAGCACAAAGGACTGAGACGGGTAACAAAAGTTTACACTTCTTACTACAAGAGTTTGATTATTATTTAACAAAAATTAAGAGACTGCAACTAGATAATACGTACTTTCATGAATGTATTAAAGAAAAAGTTGTTCCAAAGGGGTTACGCATGTGGCGATACCCAAATGGATTAAAAGTTGACTCTGTTTTGTTTAATGAACTTACTTCGTTGTTTGACCAACATGGATATGATTATATGAATTTAATTATTAAACACAATGATAAGCTTATTAATGAATTGATTGAAACTGTTACTGAGTTAGATAATGTAATATGTGCACACAGATTGTACAATGATTTTAAAAATGAACATGTAAAGATTTTTAGAATATTGATTCTCTGGCTTTAGCGATTAGAACCCGTAAGGTTAGGAAGCTAAACAGAGATAAGATGGAGTCTGGTAGGGGTGTAGCATACCCTAACAGTGGAACAGAGGGGAGAAAATGAATGTGAGGGGGAGACAATCTTACAACAAGGGTTGGAACAACAGAAATTGAGTTATGATCATTTTCAAGTATTAAATGATGATGTAGTTCCGCCCTTTACAGCAGCAGCAAATTCTTTTGATCATATACTATCCCCTTGTTCCATAGTTTCTAATTCTTTAGGTGATTTTAATGTGTATAATTTTTCAGATTTAACATGGCTTACTGATTATTGTGTGCTGCGGTAGCGTTGTCGCCTCACAGTAAGATGCTGTCCGGTTCGATTCTCAGCTAGAGCGTCTTCTGCGTGGAGATATGCGTGAATGGGCGTACCTTCGTTGAAGGTTGTGCGTCAGGGCTGGTAACTTGGCACGTAAAAATTAACTACCAATCATTAGCGGACCGGAGTTCCGCTGTGGCGACCCCTAACCGGGAAAAGCCGAAAGACACAAACAAACTGATTATTGTGATATCTTGGCGAAAGGCTTCACATTTGTGCCCTGGCAACATAGTGACCGAGCTAATGTGCTTATGGATTTGAAAGTATTTACTAGAAAATTAAACTTAAAAGTGCTATTTCAAAATTATTTTTCTGAGCAGATTTTGAACCCCCTCACTATTTCTAGCACCTACAACCCCCCCCCCCATTACACCCTATGGTATCACTATTTGAAGAAATGTGTGAACTTGATATTCAGGGTTCAACATCTAGGTATAGATGTTTAAATAGAGAAGAGTTAAAAGAAAAGCAGCTTATTAATGAAATTGGTAGTTTCTTACAAAAAATTACAATTATGAAACCAGATAAAGGGGGAGGTGCTGTTATAATGAATGTTAAGGACTATAATAACGAGATGGCTTATATTTTAAATGGGAACGCTTATGCAAAATATTCTATTAATGAATTAAATAGGGCATATGTAAAAATTAAAAATGAATTATATGATTTATTTATAGAAGGATCTATCTCAATAGATGAATTGAATTACCTTACAGTCATGCATCCGAAACTTTCAGTAATTTTTGGGCTACCGAAATTACATAAAAATATGATTCAACCACCTATGCGCTCGATAGTAAATTCTAAAGGTAGTATTACACAACCTGTGGCTAAATATTTAGATAGTAAATTAAAAGACCTTGTATATAGTGAAACTTACATCTGTAAAGATTTGTGGAGTTTTTTAAAAGCTATTAATGAAATTCCTTTTAAGCATTCTTGTATGTTTTTGATTACAGATATTAAAGATTTATATTCCACAATCCCTCATGAAATTGGATTGGAATGGTTTGGAGAATATTTATATGCTAAGAAAGTAAATCATTTTAAGGTGTTAGTATATTTGCAGTTTATGGAGATGGTTGTAAAGAATAATTACATTTTATTTGAAAATGAAATATTTTTGTAACAAGAAGGTGTTGCCATGGGATCTGCCTATGGTGGTACATATGCTAATATAGTGGTAACCCAATGAGAAATGAAATATTTGTTTGCTTCCATATTTTATTCTAATATTAAATATTACTGACACTTTTTAGATGACATTTTTATTTTATGGGATGGACCTTATAAGAAAATCAATGAGTTTATGGTTTATATTAATTCGACAACCCAGTTTTTTAAGTTTACCTATAATGCTAATTTACAAGAGATAGCATTTTTAGATATTTTATTAACGGAAGATTATATAAATAACAAATTTATTTTAAAAAATTATAGGAATGAGACATACTGTAACTCTTTATTACATTATACTAGTAGTAATCCACTCAAGCAAAAGAAAGCCATTGTGAAGGGCCAGCTTGTTTGTGCAGCACAAATTATATCTAACTTTGAAGATTTCCTCACTGAGTGTGATATCCTGAAAAATATGTTTGTGAAAAGAGGATGTCCTGTAAGATTTGTTACTGAGATAGTTTTAGAAGTATTTAATAAGAGAAAAAGGAATTTTTTTACCCCATTGTTAGCTAAGTGTCCAACACAGCAGGACGCCAGGTTCAGTTTTATTAATACTGAAAAGGACACTACTAATAGTAATTATAACATATCCATTGTTACTACTTATACTGTTGATAGTTTTGAACTTGGAAATATTTTAAATAAAAATTGGACTATCTTAAAACAGGATAAGCGTTTGAGACAATATGTTGGTGGAGGACCCACAATGGTTTTTAGGAGGGGTATGAACTTAAAAAATTATTTTGAAAGAAGCCCTATTACAACTAAATCTGACGGAACCAGTATGAGAAAATGTAGGTCTTGTAATTTTTGTAAATATATTAAAGAGGGACATATTTATGAAATTAATAAATTCATGGTTAAATTGAGGAGTAAATATAATTGTAATTCTGACAGGATTACTTATTGTGCTATGTGCGAACAATGTAATAGTTTCTATATTGGTAAAACAGACAGGAAACTAAAGAACCGTGTATATGAACATTTGTATGAAACAAGGAAACAAAAGGAAACAAATGCACTTTATAAGCACTTGGTTGACAATGAGATACATTCCTTTAAATTTTTTGTTATTGACCATATTTCTATAGAAATAAGAGGAGGTGCTTGGTCTATGTTACTAGAGAAAAGAGAATTATATTGGCAGCTATTTTTAGATGCTGCCAATTGGCCAGGACTTAATGAAAGTATCTCAATTAGCTCATTATTGAGATTAAAAGCCTTGCTTAGATAACTATGAATATATATATATATATATATATATATATATATATAATATTTATTATATACATATATATTTATATTTTTAGATTATACATGTTTATTTTTTACCATACTATTATATTGTATTACATGAGTATTTTGCCTTTATATGTTTTTAAGGGGCATGGTTTTAAGAATTATTTTTCATGTGACTATGTCTGAATCAGTTAAATACTGTTGAATTGTATATGTTATTTGGCTGATGAAGTTCTGTACTGGTGGGACAAAAGCGCTTACCAGTTGTTTGTTGTTTATTAAATTGCTTGCTATCACTTGGATCCAGTGTTTTTTCAGCATTTCTGTAGCTGTTTGGCATTATCTGGATTCAACATCAGCACTACTTTAGTGTCTTGGGCTATCCGACATACTCGACTGCTTGAGAAATATAAAATGCTAAGAACTGTGCAAAGCCAGATTAACAAGTCACATTTATGGTTTCACAGTATCTTTAGGAACAATTCAATATACAGACAATAAATTGCTGTTATATAGGAACAATAATCCCCCTCAAAATCAACAGAGAATCACTGTCTTGTAATTTTTCATTAGAAAAGCTGGCATACCAACTGTACTTTCCTAGCTTTAGTTATCTGACTCCTACAGCATAATATCATCCCACATTACTAATTCTATCACACTAATTCACTTAAAGCTTCCAATGGTTTGTGTGCCATAAAGAAACTGTGCATTATGAACAAGCTGGTAATCTGCAAGAAAAAAAAAAACAGCCAAATCAGTTCCAAATTAATTTTAATTACTACAGTAAACTGTTTCATCAAAAAAGAAATAGAAATGCAAGTAGTCCTGTGCAACTTTCAAGAACTTAAATTGATCCAAGCATATGACTTTCATCTAAACATGCAAAAGAATAAGCACAACATGTCCCTGTGTTCAGAAAATTTACCATGCTTCTTAAAGAAAAGCTGTCTTTAATGCAATTGCACAATTACCTTACTTGGAAATATTCATCTAACTTTAAGATTTATGATTTTTTTTAGGTAAATCTCAAGGTCTTGTTAGGATTTAAGGCAAAAACTCAGAATTACAGTTGGCCCTAAGAACTGCAGGGCCTAGTCTGGCAGCGATACAGGTTGAGATGCAGAATAAAAGAAGCTCCCTGATCAAGCTGTCCTCATGTAAGGAGCATGCCTGGTCCATTCTTACCAATCTATTCTCCTCGACTCTAAAAAGCCCCAAAAAAAGAAAAAGAAAAAAGATTTTTTTTTTTTGATTTTAAATTATAGCAAACTGCTTGCAAGAAGCAACTGCTACAGTTTATAAAACACAAAAATAAGGCTTTTCTTGTATTTTACACTGTTTCAAACTGCTTGCTACATCTGTAACAATCAGCTGCTGCATTTTATGCCACAAACAGAGTGTTAAAGCAAATAAGCTATGACCGCTAATGCCACACCAGCATTCATGAATGCTAGCAGTGAACTGAAGGTTTCCCTTTCCTCAAAATGCGGGACCCCCTAAGATGTGGAACCCTATTCAACCCAATGACTTCAAGTGGCCTATGATGGACCCTGCTCAGGGTCACTCACTCAAGAGTTTCTTACTCCAGGTGTTTTTAATGGACTTTCTGTTGTTAGTGGTACTTATTCTATATTTAATAATTACTAGAAACTGTTAAATATAAATATACATATAAAAATATATATGTGTGTGTGTGTATATATACATAGAGAGAGGGAGAGGTTTTTAAGCTAAAAAATACCTGTTTATATAAACTGTGTGACATTTTGATCATTTTATGTCAGCATACAATAATCTTTGATTATGGCACCACACATTCAAGAAATATTGATGTTTATTTTAAAATCAACAGCTATTACTACTGAAGGTATCTTAGAGTCATCCTACTTAGAAAACTCTCTGTTAAGACAATTAATTTGTTGCTAAACATTTAATACTTTACTTACTACTTTTTGATATCAAAGAACAGGACAATCTAAGGTAGACTCAAGAATAAAAAAAATCAGTAAAAAGAATCTCCCTTGAAAGGATTTCATTTATTTAGTGCTACAAAGAAACAGATTAATATTTTGCATTAATATTTATTTGACTGAAAAGTAGCACTTTTTACCATGCTGGTATCATGTTAACACAATAAGCAGAAATCACAGTTTAATACTGTACATTTTTGTTTTTGCCCCTTGGCTTGTGATTTATCAAGTCTCCTCCCAAGTTGGGAAGTACAGACATTCATTCATTCCCTTAGCTGGGAATTTCACCTGGCATTAGGATAAGAGGTGTCTAGAGGGGCCATCATTCAGGCAGTCATGAGGGGTGCATTGTGACCTTACTGACATCTCATCAATGACGGCATTCAGTTGGGGATATGTGTACTGCATCATCATGCCTTCCCAATTTGACAGCACACTTCTACACATCAACGCTGTAGGCTACCAAGCAGTTGTCTGGCAAGCCTAATGCCCACCCTCAGGTTATGCACTTGAATCACTGTCTCACCTTAAGGGACTTTGGTAGTGTGAAGTCAGGTGTGCCTACTCCTCTCCCTCAGAATGGGCAAAAAGGGCGAACCCATTCCTCCATGCCAACACTGTCAGCTGACTGAGCCACTAATCAAACATTGGTCACATGACCATAGTTGGGGCTTTATCTTTACCCCTTTACCGTACTGCAACAGACAATACTGTACTGGTTTAGTAACTTTGTATCACATAATGATTGCTGCATATTTTAGTGTACACCTATTTATGATACCATGTTGGATAAGCAGATTATTACTGTCAGTGCTACCTACTAAGGTACACCTGAAAAAGGGCTCTGCCAGTTTAGCCATCCTGGATATCACAACAGGTTGATTTTGTATGCAGTGTTCTAAGTAGGACCAGTAGGAGTGGGACATATTTGGTGATAAAAGTGTAGTCCTCTGTCAAATGAAGGCTGAGAACAGTTGAGCTTCATGCAGCTTTTCACATGTGCCATTAACAGGTTGTTTTTTTTTACTGTCTGGTTGACAAAGTAATTTGATCAGTACATGGATGCTGCTATATTCATACAGGTATGATCAGGAAAAAAAGGAAGCAGACATATCAACAAACTGACCTTGGTGCACTGAACAATTAGCAAAAATATAACAAGGTAAAGTTAATTGAAACTCACTGCTTGGAAAGACTGCATTTCATTGAAACTAGACTGGCTGGAAAAAAAGGTCATACATAAAACCATAAAGTAAAAACTGATGACAGACAGACTGGAGTGGCTAGGAGGATATGCTCTTTATCCCTATTCCAAATGAGTGCACTACTCTAACTGCACTTTATGAAATAATGCTATGCTTACTAGAACCTGGAGACTGTTCCTTTTCCAAGTTCTCCCAGGGGACTGCCTTCTGCATATATAATGTACATATTGGATTTTTCAAACAAATCGATAGAAACAATGTCAAAAGAAAATTAGCTTGATGAACTAACTTGTGATCAACTACGGTGCTCCTATTTAGTGCTGTTATGCTTAATCAAACAAAAGAGATATTTGAGGTGTATGGGCCTGAGCATGTCTGTGACTTTGATAGACAAAAAGGTAAATACAGAATTAATAAGAAGGATAATTGATCTGTAATAGCAGGTGTGAAAACCAAATGGCATTAAACAGCCTATTAACCTTTAGATAAGCATGTAATGTCATTGTCTACATTTATTTCACATACATTTTATGCAGCATTTTAACTCAAACTCATCTAGCTCCATAGCAAAATTTGAAAGTCTCCCCCAGCAGAGGTGACAACATGCTGAAGGCTTGTGGGAAGGAGGCAGAAAGGTGCCTGATCAGACAAAAAAATGTAGATTTCTTTTTATAATTTATTTTTGTTTGCATTTGCTACACACCACCAGCACCACAGAAATGTATCCCTGATGTGGGCCTCGTCTCATATACACTTTCCTGTCAAGAATACTTCCCATATAGGACAACATATCATATAAGTATTACAAATTCTGCAGAGATGCAGTAGCAACCTCTCTTGGAATACAACTAATGCTAACAGTGTGCAAGTTCATTCTTGTTCATTTTCCTGCAGTCTTGGCTAAACTTCACCAGTACCTGCTAAATCCTGCCCAGATGTCTGAATGTACAGTGCAATAACTGAGTGAATTTCTTTGGTTATCAATGAAATTGTCCGCCAAGTTGTTAATTGGGATCAATGAGTTTGATGTAATTTTAGTTGTTAACTGTTATGAAATCTGATCCTTCATGGGTCCTTTTCAGCTACTATCTGATCTACAAGACCAAGGACAAATGTTGTATTCATGGACAGTGTAAAGTAGCTAATTAGTGTGTTTTCAGCAGGTGGGAGGAAACAAGAAGGCCCGGAGTAAACCTAAGCAGACATTAAACTTGCAAACTCCAAATAGGCAGTGACCAAAGGCCACACATGAACCTCAAATCCAAGAGGAGTAACAAAAACCTTAACAACTGAGCCAGCATGCTGCAAAAGTGTTGTACAAGTGGATTACTCACTATTACGCTAATAGGTATGAATAAAAACTAAACTGGTTCTACCTGGCTTTGTTGCACAGAGGTTTGGAGCCATGACTGTGGATCATGTAACCAGGGTTCCATTAGCTGCCGCAGGACTGGATGTGACATATAGGAAGGACAGTGGACCACTCACCTTTTCTCTCCTAGGGAAGGGCAGTGCATGTACTTGGAGGTACACAAGGCAGTGTGATTTTCCTTGTGGAGACTGCAGAGGTCACCTCTTTTGCTGTTTATGGGAAATGCCCCTTAAGGAAGTGAGGCGATTGCTGTCAGCCTATTGCATGCCCCTCCCTGATGCCTCTTTGAGTGACTGCAGTGTTAGGGTTAGGGATAAAAATGAAAAAAATCTCTAACAACCCTTAATGGCTGCCTGGATGATGACCTTTTCAGCTGTAACCCCAGAGAAGAGAACAAATGGGCTGATAGGCCATGAGAGGATCTGATGGTGAGTAGGCAAAAAGCACAAAACATTTTCTACAGGTGGATGTATCCAACCTATAATCTAAGATTCATTCATCTGTCTATTCCTTTATTAATTTTCCAGACCTGTTTAACACTAGTCAGGGATGTGAGAGAGCTGTGTTGCCTAGCCCAGCAAGCAATGAGCATAAGACAGAGAGAAGAGCCAAAGCCATTTCAGTAAGTGCCCTGGCAGCTACCAGACTGGAACCCCAATCAACCCAAAGCTGGGGACCAAAAAGAAAAAAAAATCCTCTTGCAGTCCTCTTGAAGACAAAAAAAAAACTTTGGAACTGCAGCAAAGACATTCTGCTAGCTCCCTGCTGCAGTTATTAACATTTAAAGGCATTAATTCAAACAACAACAATACTGGCTGCAGCTGTTCAGTTGTTTTAATAAATGATGGTACTGTCCTTGTACCTGGCCGGCAACTATTCTGAGGTGATGATCATGTCCCTTAATAGCTTGCTTTAGGGTAGCTGCCACCTACCTATAATACTAAGGTAGATAACCAATTCTAGAAAGGATGCCAATCCATCACAAAACATTTTTATGACAAAATAAGCAAAAATTACAGTCACAAAACAAGCCAAGCATAGCCTATTACCAGAAAATGCTTAACAATACAACTCAGTTGCTTCAAGTACCCCTCTTCAATCTCCAGGCACAATAAGTCAGCCTTCCACTTAGACCTAGTCTATTATTAGGGGCAGAAACAGAGAAAGGCTGTCAAGTGCAGCATCGTTGTAATGTCATAGGGATTTTTTTTTTGTTTTTATGACCTCCCACAAGCCTGACCCCACACATTTAATATGTAATGACATCAGATGCAGACTCTCATGGACATCTGCTTATGCATCTCTAACATGATTGGTGGGTGCTGTAACTCTTCCCTGAGGTTTACAATACAAACCACAATATTGTTCCATTGGAAGAGTGAACCATCAAAATGTTGCTCATTCTCTATCCTCCCTCCCCCCAGTTGATTCCCCAAGAGCAGGCTCTCTGCTATCCTGTGCTCCAGTCAAGACTCCATCCTGCTGTGCCATACAGCCAGCAACAAAATTACTTTTTTCTTCCTTTCACCTTTCTAATTGAGTAATACCAGTTTTTTTACAAAGTGACTATGAGTTAGGGCCACTGTCCCTGAATATTAAAAGTTAGCAGCTATGCAGCATAAGGCTTTACATGTATGACTATACCAGGTTCCCTTTGCAAACACCCTGATTTAAAGGTAAAAGGCAGCAATAACCCATTTCACAAATCTGAATACAACTCCCACTTTTCACTGGTACACCTAATAAAAAGATCTGCACCAATACGTTATGGCCTGTAATTATCTTTAATAAAATTTATAGTGACATCATAACAATGTGTAGAAATTGAACAAGAAAAATTGAGTCAGCATTTATTACTACTGCCTGAGATATCTCATGAGGTGAATTGGCATAAATAGAAGCTTACATACTTAATATCAGTAGATGTGAAGCCTTCCTTGTAATCTGAAGGCATAAGGCTGTAACACTCCAAATTTCCCAGACTGCTCTACCTTTCCTATCACACAATGCTCTGTACTAACTCCCTTCTTCAGAACAGAGGTAGTTGCACTGAAGCTAAATGAAAGCCAAGGAAACAAGACCACAACACTAAGGAGAGGGTGATGGAAAAGGCTGTTACTGGGCATGATCTTACTATTATGGATCTATCATTATTGTAAGTACATAGCTTTCATATCTGATAGGGTGAGTCTGTCCTCAATAACCTCTAGGACAGCACCCTGAGCTATTCCTAAAAGGAAGTCCAAGACCAAAATACCCTAAACACAGTCCTTTCAAAAGAGGCTCTAGATCTGAAAGCCAAGTCTAATTCATTGTGTTTGTTGAAGGTATAAAGGGAGGAACAAGCAGCAGCTGCAAACTATCGTCCATGAAATATTTTTAAGGAAGGCTGATAAGGAACTTGTTTACTTATTCTTCAGCTATTTCTGTTCAGATGTGTGACACGATTCTCTTCAATATGCCCTGTATTTATACACTGTTTGGCTCTCTACCTTTTTCAGTACTGATGTTTCATCTCAATTCTGTTTCATAATTGTAATAATTTTCATACTGTTAACACATGCTTTACTTGTGTTTAATACTTAATAAAGACCTCCATCATTTTTTCCAGTCAAGCTCTACTATAGGAAATGAGTGATTTCCTAAACTAATCTTGCTGAAGATGACCTAGAAGAAAAGAAAAAACTTCAGAATCTTACAAAGACATGTATCAGTGATAACAACTTTATAGGTTCATAGGTAGGTGCTAGGCTATCGGCCCTGGGGCCTATACAAGCCCAGCCAAAAAGGTACCCTGGCTTTTGCCACCCAAGAAAATTATTTTCCTGTGCCACTGTCGAGCTGTTATTTTGTGAGAATTTAATTGAATTGTACTCAATTATTACTGCTGCCTGAGATATCTCTTTTTCACATAAACCTTTCACAGGAATTTTAGACACTTCAGAAGAAGTTGTCGACGTTAATTTCTCTTCTACTCTATGTTTTTTTAGCAGTAGAACTTGGACAGGGTTTCTCACTTCATCAGCTTTAAGGAATCTTTGTTTCTCTCTCTCTCTCTCTCTCTCTTTGCACTTTGACTTATGTAAGGTATCCTAAATAGGTACAGGCTCAATCCTAGAAGTCAAAAGTGGTGCTCAAGGGTTAAATCAGGTCAACAGTGAATCTACACATGTTCCAACTCAAATAACTTATTTTTCCTTATAATGAATCTCCATCTTGGGATGTAATTTTGTGCCCATATTTACACACAACTGGTAGCAATAAACTGTCAAAATCAAATGGCACAAAACTGTAACACCAAAATGGACATCTGAAAAAGAAAAAGAAATAATTAACAACATTAAAACAAACAATGACAGAGCAACCATAGAGTAAAAGTATGAGGGCAAGGCCATAAAACTGCCAAGGAGGCCTAGGGAGGAGAAGCAAGAAGCTTAAACCATACAAAAATAGAAAAAAACAAACTAACAAAAAGGGTCTGACCTGGAAGCTGACTGCAACAAAGCAGCAAAGCTAATGAGTACAATTCAATTAAATTCTCACAAAATAACATGTTTTTTTGAGTGGAGTTTTGGGTGGGGCTGTTTTTCTGATTAGCTTGATACTTGCCAAACGTGATCTGGACAATAACATAGTTTGTACAGCACTGCAGGTAAATCTGGAGTGGATAGTAGTCTGACACATTTTCAGATGGCCACCTGACTAAAGGCCTCCAGCTTCAGCCCTGTTGTGATAACGATAGTGCTCTTCAAATTAGATTCAGGGTTTCCCATAAATATTCTTTATGAAAACAGTTAAAACAGAAACATAGACTCAACAATACATACATCCCTGACTTGAAAAATAATTATTTTTTTAAATTTGTCAATTCCAGAAATTATTCTCACTTTTCCATCCTTTCTTAGAATCAGAAAAAAAATCTGGAAGAGAATCTTCTTCCTACAAAGGGATTGTTAATATAGACTGTTTGGCTAACACGTGTGAGATTAAAGGGAAGGTCACTGTAACTGACTGGAGAGTTTTCAGGAACTGCAGCTGGGCTGAGTTTTACAATACCCTAAAATCACACAACCAAAGTGGGGTGACTGTCAGCAACCAGTCTGAATTTATTGACTTCCAATAACCTTTCTCCTGTGGAAAAGGGATAGTTATTAGGAAAGCATTGGTCGCATATAAACACACTGGAAATCTTAGGACTTAACTGGCTCCCTTCTGCTTAAAATACTGTTAAGAAATTAACTGTAAGATCTTCAGGAAAACAAAGGTTGATTATAACCTACACTACAGGCCTGCCTCAGAATTAACACCAGAATTAAAACACCAACTCTCTATTTTTCAATGTGTAACTGGATAAGCTAAAACAATAAGTTATATTCAATCAACTGAAGCAAAAACTGGTTATTTAATGGAACAGAGAATGGAAGAATTCTCTCAACACAGTACGTACTATCAGATGAGTATCACATAGATCAGTATTTGCCCCCTTAGCATTTTGCCTTCAATGTTAAAATCAAGTGATCATCCATCAATAGTAAAATATGCAAAGGAGTGCAAAGTGAGCTGCATCTTTCCTCCTACGGCAGGTGCACTGTGCTACACAGGTTACAAATCTGTTACATTTAAAGTGCTCTAACGATAGTTTCATGTTCACTATAAACAGATGTGGCATCCTGTCCTGTACTTTGGGAAGAATATTTCAAATTCTGATTTGAAAATCCTTAGCTGTGTAATTAGAACAAGTTCAGCTTTAAGGAACTTACGCATACTTACAGAAAACAGTATTAGCTTTCATGTCAAATGTTTCTGCTAGATTCAGATATGTTGCTTGAGGCTCTCTACTGTAATTCCTATACCATAAATGTGAGTCCCAGAACTACAGAAAAAAAAAGAAAATAGAGATACTAAAGAATAACAGTGAATAACAAGAAGTGCTGTTCTTTAAAGTTATTTTTGCTGAGGTTTAGGCCTCCTATATATCCCAGACCCCTAGTACCCCGAATGTGTGAGGTTGCATCCGTCACCCCTACTAATGAAATATACTAACACCAAGATCAGTGTACCTCAGAGAAAAGTGAATACACCAAGATACAGCAAACTCTGACTTAGTGCAGGTCCTTATTTTTGCACATTTAGCCTCACTGTTCTAAGGCTTGAAATTTAAAACTACAGCTGTTGCATGAACCACTAGGTTTTCATCAACAGCAGCAACAACAGTTACATGACCTAAAACAGCCCCTACAAGATCAAGATCAGTGAAGTGATATTTAAGCAATAACGAAGGAGTGGTGTTGATATCTTGATAATTTACCCATGGTTGGCATGGTTTGATCACAAGGATGAAGCCCAAGTAATTAAACAAAGCCAGCCGTGGTCAATCCTCCTATACCCACATCCACTAGTCGGCTATTGCTATTATACACTGACATTATTTAAGAAATAAATTGCTTACTTTTCTTAAATAATGTCTTTGTAAAACTGCGCCATGGTGTTCCTCCACATTGTTTCCTCATTATCCCACGTTTGTTGATGTACTGCGTATACACTGTGAAAGTAGCAGACTCCAAATCCGACTTCAGACCAGTGACAAGTGGAGTACCACAGGGTTCAGACCTGGGTCCTCTCCTGTTTGGTATCTACTTCTCTGACATACAGGCTAACACAGAAGGTCTTTGGCTAACGAAGTTCGCAGATGACTGCAAACTAGGAGCCATAATCGAAACTCCTAATGATGTGGAAAGTGTGATAAGAGACCTTGGGACACAGGTGGACAGTAGTCTCTCCTTTGATAATCACATCGCCACAGTAGTCAGGAAATCCTTCTACGTGGCACACCTCATCACAAAAGGTTTCTCATCCAGAAAAAAAGAGGTCATTGTTCCCCTCTACTCATCACTCATTAGACCCATTATAGAGTACAAAGCCCCTTTTGGTATGTACCTCACAAGACATCTACAACAACTGGAAAGGCCGCAGAAATACCTCACAAAGAAGATTACCAGCCTCAAACAGATGCCCTACCCAGACCGTCTCAAAAACCTCCAGCTTTACTCCGTCACATATCGCCTACTCAGAGGTGATCTCTGCCTAACATACAAAGCTATGTCAAACCCAGAGCTGTTGGACATGCTCCACTTAAAGAAATCCCAATCCCTCTGAGCTACACACTCTAGAGACCTAATCCTTGTCACCACAATAAACAGAACATGCCGGAGGGATAGATTCCTGTCCCAGAGACTTCCCATACTCTGGAATAAACTACCTATCTATATCAAACAAAGCTCCTCATTAGCACTCTTCAAGAAAAATCTTGATGATTGGATGTGAAATAGGAAATTCACCCCGTGGATCACTTTTGTGGCTCTGCTCGACAGTGGCACAGGAAAATAATTTTACTGAGTGGCAAAAGCCAGGGTACCTTTTTGGCTGGGCTTGTATAGGGCCTAGGGTCGATAGCCTAGTACCTGCCTATGAACCTATGAACCTATATGTATGGAATTAATGTTCCCACGCTTCTGCAGTACATCAATGCTGTTGAAAGCAAGCAACAGAGAAAGGAAGATCTCTGTTACTTTTTTTTTTCTTTAAACTATAAAATCCAGACAGTTTAGAAGTACAACAGAGACAGGGCAGAAATTAATGGAAAATCAGGTATGTTTCTTTAGTTTTGCAGAACATACCTGATTTTCATCACATTTCCTCTGCACTCCAAACATACCTCTCAACCTCTTAGCTCAAGAAATGTGGACAAAGCCTTAAATAATAGGGGACAAAGGCCCCAAAATACGGACCAATAGAAAATGTTGCTCTTATAAACTTAGAAAGCTACTAGAATAACAAGATTTGTGTCATCGTGCATTGCCTGAAGGATATAAAGTCTGAAACTGAAATACAGGCATACCTCTCAACTGTACAGTTTTTGCCTCATATTTTCGGTCGGTTTTTCATAAAATTGTGGTTTTCTGGCAAATTATTGACAAGTCATTAAAGATTGAAGTCAGACAATAATGACAGTCATTTGAGTTTCAGACTTCATACCCTTCAGAAATTTCATGCTAACACAAAACACGTTATTCTGTCAACTTTATAAGTTTGTAAGATCAATATTTAAAAGCTCATAGGTTCATAGGTAGGTACTAGGCTACTGGCCCTAGGGCCTATACAAGGCTAGCCAAAAAGGTACCCTGGCTTTTGCCACCCAAGAAAATTATTTTCCTGTGCCACTGTCGAGCAGAGCCACAGGGGTGATCCCTATTTTTGGGCCATTGTCCCCCCATTACTTATGGCTTTGTCCAAATTTCTTGCTCTGAGAGGTTGAGAGGTATGAATACATGTCGGTATTTAGTGACCTTACTCCTCAGTGATTTGATGGAAAAACCCACATTTTATGAGGAACAAACCAAAAGTATGAGGAAAAAATTTTATGAGGAACAAACCAAAAGTATAAGGAAAAAATGTGGACATTCTATGAAAATCTGGACAGTTGAGACATATGCCTCTGTAGCATACTAAGAGAAGAAAGTCTGGCCGCTCAATGGTACTTCAGCGACCGGACTTTTTTCTATTGGTACATGCTCGATTTACAACAGGCACGCTGGTTGGGCTGACCAATCAGCATGCACATGTTTGAAAAGTAATAAGCTATCATTGTATAATTCTCACTTGTTTACCACCCACAGCTTCTTTACTGATGAATTTGCAGGTTTGTGATACTGTTTACCTTGCCAGTGTGTTCTGTTTCATATGGAACACTGACAGAGTTTATCTTGTAAAAAAAAAGGTTACAAATTGTTGGTGTTCTGTGCATCTAGCCATGCCAAACATAGAAAACAGTGTCTTTTAATTATTTTCTGTAGCTTTATATTCCTCTGCATTGTGTTCTATTGTGCTCTTTTGGCTGGTCTGTTCTTACCCTTGCTGACCGACTGACATCTACTTTACAGGATTTGACATGACACCAGTCTCTAAAAGATCAAGGAAGCGAACACTTCTCTAATTTATTTACTATGTAGAACTGCTACAATACTGAATTTTCCGGTATGTCATACTACTTACTCAGCAAGTGTTTTCTGTTTCACTTGGAACAATCTGATCTAGTTTATCTTGTGAGAGAAGGTAAAACTGCTGATGTTCTAAGTACCTAGTCATATCAGGAAATGAAAAATGTTTTTTGAATGGCTATTTTTTAATAGCTTTATACTGCACTGCTTTGCATACCATTGTGCTCCATTTGGCTCAGCTGCTCTGAGCTGTACATTAGCAGAGCACAGTGCACTCACTCCATAGTCACAAATCATTGATTTTGAAATTTTGTTTATAGCCCCTTTGGTCCCTAAATTACCCACCATATATTCACTCTTAGTCCCCATTTAGAATTGCCCTCTTATTCAGTTTTCACCATGGCAATTTTGCTGTGCCAAGCAGTTTACCTATAAGCAGCTTACTATCTTTTTTCAGCTCACCATTTACTGAAAATTAAACATTGAAAACAATGAGCAGAAAACCTACAAAAACATAAAAAAAATTTTTTTGCAAGGGGGTCCTCCTACATCACCCCCAAATTATATATCCACGGTTTCACTACAGTGGAGAAATTGTGAGAAAACCCTGAAAATGCACTGAGGGTTCTCAGAATACACTGCATTGTCTTGAAATGCACTGCAATACTAAATTATCTCACTAAAGCAGCTTGACCGCTAATGCAACCATCACCTGTAACTATGCCATATCAAGCTGCAATCTCCCTAGGAATATTAGGTAAGCGATCTTGGAGACCATAAATGCCTAGCCATGTATACCTTTAAGCAGACACACTTAAAAGGTTTTTGCCTACCTTCTGAAGCACTGCAAACAGTGGTTATCGCTGAAATTGTGGAAAGCAGTACATCACAAACCCTTGTGTAATTTTGTGTCTATCCATCCAATCATCAAATTAAGCCTTAAATGTAGTCAAACCAATACTTCATTTGACCTGTAGTAGTAACTTATTCTACAAATGGGGAATATGTTGTGTTAGGCATCTATACTTACAGTAAATCTTATTTATTTGCTGGTGTAGATTTAGGTCCCTAGTACAAGTGTGTGCACAGTCACTGGGGTTTTGCAAAGAAACAGGAGGCAAAATAGGGTTAGGTTTTCCATGGCTCGAAAAGTAAGGCAAAAGTCACCCAGGAGGAGCCTGTAGATTACTGACTATAAGGAAAGCCATGCTAATCTATCAGGATAATTGGATGATTTGAGACCTTTAATTTTCTTGGTTAAAAATCTCTGGGAGCTTTCCAGCTGAGTGATATGCTTCAAAGGAAGCACTGTATTTGATGATGGAAGCACTCCTTAAAATGGAGAACATCGACATCTGTGCAGTGACCAAGACCTGGTTCAAGGCTCCGGAGAGCACCCCAGCACTACCAGGCTATAATTCATATCACACCTTTTGTCCCCTAAACCTGGACCGAAGCACTAAAGGTGGTGGTGGTGTCTCCATATTCATAAAGGATATGCACACCTCTAGACTAGTAGCCCAACACAACGCATCAGAGATAATTCAGATACAACTAACATTGGGTAAAACTTCAATCCAGGTTATAGCCTGCTATAGATCCCCCACCATGTCCCAAGACTCCCACTCCACATTTCTAAATACACTGGAAAATATTAGGGTACAACCCAATACCCTTATACTGGGAGACTTTAACTACCCCTCCATTAACTGGGAAAATTACTCATGTACCAACACACTTGCTCAACGTTTTCTGGAATTCATTAATTCCAACGCCCTGGACCAACTCATTCTTACCTCCACCAGGGGTAGAAACATCCTTGACCTGGTCATTACTAACATGGATGACCATTGCTCTACACCAGTAATCAACTCCTCCCTGGTCAGATCTGACCACAAGCTAATTACCATGGAGACTGACATCCCACCCTCATCCCCCACAAATGAAACCACCGTAAAAAACTTCTACAAAGCCAATTCTGGGCTTCTAAAAACAGAGGTGGCTAACTTAACAACACCCATGCAAATGGAAAATAGGTGCATGATTGCTGAATCATACACCAATGCACTGTATGAGCACATGCACAAGTGCATGGAACGGGCCATACCAAACAGAACCAAGATGCTCTCCTCCAAAAAAAGGAAGCCAATCTGGTGGTCCCCCACCATAAACAAACTCTACAACAGAAGGAAAAAACTGCTGCAGAAAAGGGTGAAGTCTCAAGACTGGAAAAACTCCTTTGTTAGCCACAGCAAAAAAACTGAGATCCATCATCAAATCCTTTAAAGCTAGCTATGAAAACAAAATTGCTGCAGATTCTAAAGACAACCACAAGGCATTCTATAGTTATGTCAAGAATCTAGATGGCAATACTCAGATCTGCTCGGAGTTACAGCACAATGGCAATACATATACAGAACCAACTGATATTGCCAACATATTGGATGACAGGTTCAGTGCGAACTTTACCCCCTTTTCACCCCCTAAAGGGCCTATCACAACACCTGAGGAATGCCAAGTCCCTGTTATCATGGCTACACAGGTAAAAACCACACTGTCCAAAGCCAAGAATACAGCTTCCATGGGACCTGATAATATCCCTGGCTGTGTTCTACATGAATTACAAAGTGAAATGGCACCACACCTGAGTACCCTGTTCAATCACAGCCTTATTTCAGACTTTTTTCTTACTGAATGGCACACTGCTATGGTCATCCCACTCCACAAAAGGGGAGCGGCTACAGACCCTGGGAACTACCACCCCATTAGCCTGACGAATCTGATATGTAAGGCTATGGAGCGCATCATCATGGACCTTATAAATAAGGAAATTGGGAATCTCCAAACTCTGGACCCCACGCAGTATGGGTTTCTGAAAGGTAGATCATGCCTGCTCAACCTGATAGACTTCTTCAAGTCTCTCACCAAAGCTGTGGATGAGGGCAAGGTAGTTCACACAGCCTACCTAGATCTTGCTAAGTCCTTTGACACCATCCCTCACTCAGGAATCATAGATAGACTCACTAAACTAGGCATAAACCCCTATGTAATAAGATGGGTTGCCAAATGGCTCACTGATAGAACCCACACTGTGAAAGTAGTGGACTCCAAATCTGACTACCGACCAGTTACAAGTGATGTCCCACAGGGATCGGTCCTAGGTCCTTTCCTGTTTGGCATCTACTTCTCTGAAGTTCAAGCCAACACAAAGGGACTCTGGCTGACCAAGTTCACAGATGACTGCAAACTGGGAGCCATTATTGATTCTCCAACTGATGTAGACATTCTACAAAAAGGCCTCACTGACACCAATGACTGGTGCCAGAACCATGGCCTTAAGCTCAATGCCAAAAAGTGCACTGTCATTCCCTTTGGGGAAAATTTGGTGCCCATGAACTACCACACAGGCGGCAGTCCACTAAACACCGAAGGTGTGATAAGAGATCTGGGGACGCAGGTTGACAGCAACCACTCCTTTGATAACCACATTGCCACTGTAGTCAGAAAGTCCTTCTATGTGGCACATCTCATTACAAAAGGAAGAAAGAGGTCATAATCCCTCTCTACTCGTCCCTCATTAGACCTATTATAGAATACAATGCCCCATTTGGTATGTACCTCACTAGACACCTACAACTGGAAAGGCCACAAAAATACCTCACTAAGAGGATCTTAGGCCTTAGACACGTGCCCTATAAGGACAGACTCAAAAAACTCCAGCTATACTCTGTCTCTTATCGCCTATTTAGAGGCTATCTCTGCTTGTCCTACAAAGCCATGTCTGACCCAGAACTACTAGATATGCTACACCTAAAAAAATCCCAATCCCTCCGTGCCACCTTAACCTCATTACCACATTAAATAGAACATGCTGGAGGGACAGGTTCCTAACCCAGAGATTTCCCATACTCTGGAACAAACTTCCCATTCACATCAAGCAGAGCACTTCACTGGCCCTCTTTAAGAGAAATCTTGATGAGTGGGTACGCAATATGAAGTTCACCCCAGGGATCACTTCAGTGGCCTTGCCGGACAGAGGCATGGGAACTAACTTTGGTGGGTGGCATGATGCCAAGGACTTTTCTTGGGCTAGGCTTATATAGGCTCCAGGGCCATTAGCCTAGTACACATCTATGAACCTACGATATGATACTAGATGAGCAAAGTGATAGGATGACATAGCTGGATTTGAAGATACATCCTTGAAAATTAACTGGACCAGATAGACAGATTTCCTGAATAAGGTGTAAGTGCAATGATAAGATGAGACAGCGTTGTCCACATAAGTAGACGTCTGAAGAGGAGTGCCATTAATAACATAAGTGATGAGATCAGCATTTTTTGATAAATGCTACCGTGCTGCAAGTTTTTGTATTTAGCTTGACACCATTATCTGTACAGTAGGTGTACATATGTTCCCAACCTTTGTAGGAGCTATTTAGTATCAGTGGATGAGCAGGTAACACTGTCAATCAGCAAACTTAGTCAAGTAAACTTCTGGGACATTGGCTTGAATGTCTACAAAATAAATGCCAAACAGGACAGGACCCAGCATTAATCCCTATGATGCTCTACTAGATAAAACTTTACACTGACAGAGGACACCAGCAACTTTCATCAACTTAGGATATGTTGGATAGCCGGTCTGAAATATATTAAGGTTATTTAATTAAGGTTAATTAACTTTCAATATCAGCAATGAAGGGTAGTGTCCACAGCCTTGGCCAGGTTGAGATAAGGAGCATGTACTGAGTGGCCACTGTCCACAGCCTCTGTAATCTTTTCAAAAAAGCTTACAAGGTACAGTAGATAGAGCCTGAGCTTCATAAATCCAAAATGATTTGGATCTAGATTAGATGAGAAGTAAGTTCTGTTATGATACGTTCCATGACTTTGTATTTATGAGGCTAACTGGTCTATACAGGGGCCAGCCTTATGTAAGGGAGTCACAATGGCTGTTCTCATGAAGCACAAGCCCTGTAGATAGGCTGCAGCTGGCCCATTTAAGTACATGCTCCAATAGTGGATACATGACACTGAAGAGAATGCAGCCAGGTACATTGTTTGGACCCTTGGAAATATTATTTTTACTTTTTTTACAAGGATTCTAAGACTTGTTACAAGGTGATTTAAGGGAAAATTAAATTTTCAGGTAAAATGAAAGCAACACTGTGGGTAAGTGGGCTAACATTAACACTAAATTTGTCTGCTGATATACTGACTGTATTGTTGAGAATGAAATATGGGATATTATTATGAATGAGCTCAGTGCATTCTTGGATATTATTCCTTAATTTCCTGACCTAACTGAAGAAAGATCTGTAATTTCCTTTGATATCTGCAATCTGCTCTTACATTCATTGATGACACATTTCAGTATGGCCCTGAGAAACTTACAAATGTTCATTATTTTCCTCCTTTTGCAAGTTTCCACCTAAGCAATTTACTCTTGATTTATCGTTATACTTAGGTGGTTACTAACTTTTCTGTGCAGTTACATTGAAGGTGATTGCTGAAGCCCTCTCAGCTTGATCTACTCACAGGGGACTGTTTAGAATTTTACATATGTTTTCTACAAGCTGGTGGTGGGGTGATTCTACTAGTCCGACAGTGAAGATGACTGATTTGTTGTCAGAATTAGCCAAATGTGAAAAGTAGCAAGTGGGTTACAGGCAGAGGGCTAGGTTGGTAAGGACCAGGACAAAGATATCAGAGCCTCTATTTGGGAAATTTTACAATGTGCTTCAGCACACTGGTATTAAAAAAATCTAAGAAATGTTCAGCATATTAATTTTACAGCAGTAATTGTGCCAAATACGTCTTGGATAATTGTAGTTTCCTAGCAATAAGATATTTGGTTGTATTTTAATCTCTTAATGGTGCTCAGGTATTTCCTTGATTTTTATGGTACACTGATGAGGATCTGTAGCTGGCAAGGAATAATAGTTGGATTTGTTTGGGGTGATTTGGATCTTCAGAAACAACAAGTTAGGGTCGTGGGGAATTTGTTATGAAGTGATGAAGATACCACCTCCACAGTTACCCAAGAAACTGAAGGCATGATAGGTGCTAAACCCTAGTATAAAGGAAGTGCCATCAGTGCACTGAAACCATGTCTCAGTAACTAAAGAAAGATGAATGTGCTCATGTTGCAGAAGGACTTCAGGTTCAGTCATCTTCCTATATTAGATTCCTAGCATTCAGTACTGCCACCCTGAAGCTGTCCACATTTGAGTTTGCTATGTTAAGAATGTCTAGTAGGAGGAATCTGCATAAAAAAGCAGTATATGGGCAGTAAAAGCTTTAGCCAGTATGTGGAAGCCCTGGTATGAAAGGTATAAGCTATCTCTGGAGAAATATAAAGTGCTGTATACTACCTCATTCCATGCCAACACATGCTGGATCCTCTCAGAATGATACCAACTATTTAGCCAATTGTTAAAGCCATTAAACGTTCTTGGTCTCTACCATCACTGTTGGTGAAAGCAAGGTATTACCTGCTAAATGCAAGAAAAATCACTGTGCTGCACTAAGCTGTGCAGCAACGGCAGTCCCTTGGTATTACAAGATGGGTCCACTGTAAAGCACAAACTTTTATAAATTCCAAATTATCAGTAATCCTGTCTGATGTGTACATAGTGAAACCCATGAAAACCCTACTCTACTACTATTTCTCTCTATCAGGTATGATATTAAGGCCTTGAATACATAGAGCTTTTTAAATCACTTGCTACACACCAGCTTGCATAAGGTATGATGATATGAGATACTGCCAGCCATGCCAGGAGAAGTAGGGTAGTGGATGTGTAACATATGCCAGCAGAGCTAGCTGGAATTTTGCAAATAACTATACGTCATTTGTATTTCAAACTGATTTTTACAGATGCTTGTGTGGAAAATGTATTTGTGAGGGTTGCTTGTGTTAAAAATGTATCAACAATGTACCCTTCTGGAAAGAAAAGAAATATACATGTATTAATGTAACCAAACTAAACACATAGGTTTTAAAGACGGATACTGGAAGAGAAGAGGTTAATCACAATCTAGCTGCAGCAAACTTTGAGAAATAGTTAAAATTAAATTAGGCCATAAAGATTGTATCTTACAGTTCTGGTTGCAGCCAGAAACAAAATGTCAGAGAAACCAAGTATTAGGAATCATTCTTCATTGTCTCTAGCATGGAGCTAATTGCTACTCTGGAAGGGTAGAGAGTTGAAATTTTTTTATGACTTCCAGCAGCTGCAGGAGATCTGAGCAAAGCTGTATCTGTGTGTATGACAACACGCAGGTGCTAAAATCCTGACAGCTTCTAGTGATGGGGATTAGCGCAGGAAAATGTCAGATGACCAGATGTGTGTGATGCCATTCTGTAAGCCGGAAATAATATTTAGATAACACTAGCAGAATACTCTCAGTTTTCTGCATTTTGTCCTGGACCTGACAACAAGGACCACTCAACCACTACACCTTGTCTTGCGCTAGTAAGTTACCAGGGATAGTAATTCTTAAAATCAGTTAGGAAAATATAGTAAGAATAGTTAAGTATTGTTTTTCTGTAACTGTGTGAATCTTTCCAGCTGTGTTATTTTTAATATTTCCTGTGACTGAAACTCTAGTGTTTACTGTAAATAGATATTTAATATTTTCATATTCTTTTATTGTTTATTATTAAATATATTTAAACTTAATAAATAAAATCACTACGATGGAACAAAAAGGACACCACTTGGACGTCTAAAACAATTTAATACCGCAAAGTTTCATAACCAAGTGGTGTCCTTTTTGTTCCATCATAGTGATTTTATTTTTTTGGATTATTGTCTTTCACTATTTCGAGGCAATTGAGTAGTTTTTTCTTGATATATTTACACTCATTGTGGCTGGTCCTTTTAGAAAAATATTTAAGTTTTGAGAGTATTTGCATATCTTTACTTGGTGACAACTCTAGCCACTCCTGAAAGCCTTGCTGCTGGTCAGACTACCATTTGAATTAATATTGATTTTGCTCAGTATAATTGGGTACCCTTGCAAGAGCCTTAGGTAGCTGTTTTTGTAGTGCCTAGTGGTAGTGATAACTACCTTATAGTCTGGGCAGAAGGGGGCATAGCTAGTAAACCTGTGCAAGCCTTTCCCAGGTGTGCAAATCAAATTTCAAAGTGTGTGTGTGTGTGTGTGTGTGTGTGTGTGTGTGTGTGTGTGTGTGTGTGTGTGTGTGTGTGTGTGTGTGTGTCAGCTACTTAGAGGAGGGACACAAAACACTGGTTTCACAGACAGAGTGGTGGAGGACTTGGCTTGGTCACTCAGCTGAGGACTTAACTCTGCAGAGTGGTGGAGGACTTGGCTTGGTCACTCAGCTGAGGACTTAACTCTGTAGCTGTACCAGTGGGGAGTCTTACTGAGGATCTGGAGGGAGACACATGGAGAAACCCAGACCCCGGGCTGAGTGTGTTTCCTGTGTGCTCTTAAGGGAAACTGTGCTTGATGCAGACAGATCTGCATCTGGAAATGCAGAGAGTATCCATTTGTATTCCAAGTGAAAGTTCCTCTCCAGTGTCAGTGGTAAAGATTCAAGCTCCTTGATTACTAGCCCAGAGTGGGGATGCCACATAAGGTATACTAGCTTCAGGAATGATTACACAGTCTGTTAACAGCTTGTTAGCACTAAACACCCACTAAGCACTCTGAAGCAGTGCACAAACTACTTCATGCTTATTGATAACCACTTACTTCTACCAGGCAAAGACTCTACATGACAGAGGTGTAGATAATCACTAGATTTGGATGCAAGCCTCTACTCAATACATATTTTTAGTACCACCAGGTTGTCAGTACCAATACCCACCTCACAGCTATGTCCCACATACCAAAAAATAAGTCTTCTTATGCTGAGGTACTTGAGAAATCACTCCACAAACATTAAAGACCCGCAATGCATTGGCTTGAAACAGAAACTCCTCAGAAAAGTAAGCATAATCCGACGCCATGAGGTAAGGGAATCGGTAAATCATACAAGAAGACCCAAAACAGACTATGCCTAAATCCCAAAGCTAAAAAAAAGCAGCCCTAGATATTGAAGAAGGAAGGAGCTAACAGCAAAACCAACTGCACAGCCACCCCAAAAAAAAGCTGAAAATGCCGAGTAAGCCATGGAAGAAGAAATGCTAGCGAAGTCCTACCCTAATGAGATGAGGCTTAATCCAAATGCACCTCAAGCGCCACCCTAGGGAAATGATGTTAAATAAATAACCCCCCAATCCACCTAGAAATAAAATAACAAGATGCAATAGCCCCTAACAAAAATAAAAAAAAACAAACACTGCCTCGAAACTCTACTAGAATTAGTAGCAAAAACAAACAAATAACGCAATAGACTGTGTACAAAAAAAAGTATGCAAAAATGAATTCCCTTTAAGAAATTAACATCTAAAAGTAATACATAAAGTAAATGGACAGTTAATTTGGAAGCTGAACAAAAGAGTATACCTAAACCTAGTGAGGTAGTAAATAAACAGAATGACACCCCTTCCAAAAAAATGGAAGCTCAACCATAATAATATAAGCAACTCAAAACCCTTCTAAAAAAAAGAATGAACAACAAAAAAGCAGGCAAAAATGACAAGTATTTCAGTTCAGTAGCCTCTAAAAACCTCCCTTGCAGCTGTTTCAAGTAAAAAAAACACAAATCCATGATCAGTCTTTCAAAGCTTTGCTTTAATGTAAATCGCCTGTTCTCAAAGAAATAAAGCAAAACATTAGCCGGAACAACAAGGGTGAAAACAAATTTGGGTCTCATAAAATTGCTTGAACAAAAATCTCCGTAGCATGAATACTCAATAAGAGAAAATTTAAGAATAACACAGTAAAAATCTAAGTCAAGCTAAGACATCTAAAGCCAAGTCTCACAAATAAAGAAATTCTTTGCAAGTACTCAAAATTTTTTCCTCTGTCTCATTTTTCTGCACTGATCTCCAAAATAAAAATCTTCCATAAAAAATGAAATCTAAAACTTAGAGAGGAAGTTGTTTTCCTTAATGACATCAAAAACAGAAGACAGGGAAGTAGAGTGAAGCTGTCTTCTGAAACCATGAGATCTTTTAAAGTATGTTGATATGCCACAAGCTTAGATGCCAAGGAGTGTGGCCATGGCTGAGACCTCAGATGTGGAAGACAGTAAAAGGTACCTGAAAGCTAAAGGCCAGGAAAACTTCCTTGGCTTGTCCAGCCTGTGGCTTCACCAGTTGTCTGGAAGAAGAAGCACAGGTTGGAAATCATCCTAACAACTAAGAGCCCTGAAAAGAAGAAGCCAACTGAGAAGAACCAAATTTTGTGAGCTATTTGAACAAAAGCAAAAGAGCATCCATTTTCCAAGCTGTTTTTAGCAACCTCTTTGATGAACTTCCTTTAAGTTCCCATGACACTGGAATTGAATGACATACATGTTTGTCCAGGAAGTACTCGGGATTTTGAATGATTTGTCTATATGTTTTGCAGTGGAAGGGATTCTGTGTCTCTTTTGAAACATCTGCTGAAGAGTTACCTGCAAGATGAAACCAGTCTCCATAAAATCATGCCTTGCCTGCACAATGGGCAATCTCCCCCAAGTTTTGTTTGTTGAACCACCACATGACAAATGTGTTCCCTTCATTAGAATTGTACCCTCTGACAGTTGTTTGAACTGTTTGCAACCTGTCATGTTGACAAAAAGTCTGCTATGTTGATATGTATGTTCTGATAGAGTAAGCATCCACTTTCAGGTTGATTGTCTTTTCCGCTTAGATGTTTTTAGATGCACAATGTTTATCCATTCTGAGGCATCTGTCTATAGTTGTCTGGCCGGGTCACAGAGAGTCCCTTGTTCTGACTTGTTTAGATGAGCCCTGAGCCCACCACAAAGATTTGTCTTGAATATTTGAAATTATTTGAGTTCCAGTGCCAACGCAGTTTAGCAAAATTTTACATTTGAGATAACAATGCAACTTGTCTCCATGCAGTGGCACGCCAATAAGCACCTCCTTGACAAGCAACTTCCTCAAAGCTGGGCTTGAAGGACTGTCCTTGCAGTCAGCCCGATTGAAGAGATAGTTGATGGAAGTAACTGGAAAAGAAGAAAAGCGGTCCTGGGCTTAAAGAGAAAGTCTCTTTTGGTGTATTCAGTCTGTCTGGCAGTCTGCAAAGCCACTCTGGGTTGTAATTGTTTGTCTCTTATTATTTCCACCAATGAAATGATAGAGGCATCTTTAAGTTGAAATCTGATCTTCAGAATGTCCTAGACTGCTATGTACTTCTCCAGCCAATGTAGAAGAGTTTCCTTGTCTTTGAATTCTTTTTTTGAATGGGTCAAGTAGTTTGCTTAATACTGTCCGTGAATACCTGGTTAAGCTCTGAAGCAAGCTATCACTGGAGTGAATGATCATGTCGACTACGCAAGCTAAAACGGGATTATCTGCAGATTAGATAATGATGATTTCTAGCTGTAGAAAGATCAGTCCTGCTGAAGTCTTGATCCAGTGATCTTTTGCCCGCAGACTTGAGTAAGCTCTATTGTCAACAAAGATTCCACAGAGCCTTGTTCTGATAAGTGTTGTAGATAGATTTGTCCAAAAGAGGTCTTACTTGATAAAGTGTTGGTACTAGGAACAGGCGAATGTCCTAAATTGGGCCTCACCTGGCACAGGACTATTGGAATGGGTAGGAATAAAATAAAATCTTAGGTGATGGCACAGTGAGCCTCTGTTCTGAATTAGATTTTTGGCCCAGAGCCTTTGAAGAGGAGCAACTGTTGGCTGTTCTTTGTGTAGAGTCTGGCAATGATATCCAGAACCCATAGGGGTTGGGGTAATTAAATAAACCTGTTGAAAAAGGTAATCCTCTTCAGAACTGAAGGTAGACAACAATTATCCCCAATTGGCAAAAAGAAAGACAGCCTTCCTCCCTCTGTGCCCATGAAGAATCTGACATGAGCTGGCAGAAACTTGGAGTAGGAACTAGTGGAAAGGGGCCTTAAAGAACTCCTGCCCTCAGACCTAGACTCTCACGTCCCTGTCCTGTCTAGACTGAGAAACCTAGCCCCTATAAGTCCCTCCTAGACTAGAGCCTAGATCATGAAAACTATAAGTCCATCACGCCAAAAAAGCAGGGCAGCTTGCTCCTTAGCTGCCTTGTTTCCATTTGCTTTAAAAACTGCTTCCACTTTAAAACTTAGCCTTGTCACAGACTTCTGTTTTAAAACATCCAAATCAAACAACAAACATGCCATCAGAAAATAAAGGATTCTAACCTTTTGTAGTTTCCTGCTCATCCAGAAAATTCACTCTAAAGGCAGCCAAGGAGGCCTGCACAGCACAGCAACCACACCAGGAGGAATATTTAGCCACCCACATCAACACACATGAACTAAATCACCCAACCAAACACATCAAATACCTCTCACTAGAGCACTCACCTTACTAAATCAATAAGGCCATAATAGAATCCAAGATTTCAATTTGATTAGAAGAATTAATTCTGATATTTTAAAACATGAGAAGTATGTAATTTCTTAAGTCATCTATCCAAAGCCCTGGCTTTTTATCTAACTTTCCCCATTTATCACTTTCTTGAGAGACACACCTTTAAGCCCCTATTTTTTAACAAGGTGAGCCCCTGAGACCTTTAGGCGGTCTGCCCCTAGTTCCTCCAAAAAGATACTTATGCTTCAAGATAACCTATAGTACCTATCCGGGTACTGGTCTCAGGGAAGCCTTCAAAATTCCGCAAAGGAAGCTTCAGAGGGAAGCGTCTCCACAGGTATTCAGACAGTAAAAACAAGAAGGCCTATGCTGGGGGGGAAAAGTCAGACAGAAATCTTCCTCTTCCCAGGAGAAATGCTTTCCTCCTTATGTCAAGTAAAGGCTCCATGAAAATCTCAGGTCCTGAAATGAAAAGGAGTAGAAGAAGTTGAAGGAGTAGAATCATCCACATCAGAATCAGAATAAGGAGATACAAGGATAATTCTCTCACCCTCCTCTCAAAGCCTCGAACATTGCTCAAAACTCCTCAACTCAGGCTCTCTCAAACTCAGGTTCCAACCAGGCCTCATATCTAGAGGGGCATCATGAATAATAAATGTAAGGTTTCTTAGGCAAAGTTTCTGAAGCACTAATCTAAACTTGCTAGGAGAAACCCCCCCTGGCCTGCCTCTCGAAGCCCTCTTGGAAGAAGCCTTGAGTGAGAGAGAAAGAGAGCCAGGGAAGAGAGGGAAGAGGAAGGAAGAGAATGGCCAGCTGCCTCAGCCCCTCAGCCCCTCCCCCTGGCGAGAGGACACATCTTGTAAAAGTAAAGAAGTAACCTGAGACTCCAAAGAACCTCAGAAAGAACCTCGGCTCCACTTTTCTTTCCTGAAAGGACACGACCGACGCCCGGGTTCTTCAAACCTAGCTGTTGTGGTTTTGCTTGCTGCTGCGCTTTGCGGCGCGGAGCCGGGGTCATTGTCGGATTGGTATACGCTTAATAAAACTAACGCTTTTGCCTTAACTAACCTCTTCTTAGTGCTGCCATAATAGTGTTTGGCAAGAGCCAGGCAGCAGCGCGCCGCTCAGGCAATGCTCAGGCCCTAAACATAGTAACAAGGTAGTATGATCCCTATATCTTTTTCTACAGGTACAAGTTATTCACTTTTTTTACATCCATCCGTAACTCTGGCAAGAAAAAAAAAAAAATTCTAAATCTAGCAGGAGCCAACTTTGATACTTGATTCGGGTCTGACTCGGCCAACTCCTCAAAACGCCAAACAACACTCGCAAAAATTGCTTCTTGCTTCTGCATCGCGCAAAAAGGCAAAAGGAGGATATGACGGTCATGCGATTTAGTACCCTGACGTACGACGCCCAGTCTATCGTGCCCCTGACGCCCCGAGCCAGCCATTTGGTATGGTATTCCTGACAGACACTGGGACCACCAATAGGACTGCAGCAATGTGGAATGAAGAACATCACAAAGACCATCCAATGCAAAAACTACAAAGAGGGATCACCAAACTGGCATACCGAAGCCCTTCAAGATTCTTGGGTGGGCCACTACACACAGAAATGTCATAGGCATAGATGACTGCACACTGAGACACACAGACTCAGCAAAAAAGGTGACAGTGAGCTGGTTCTCGGGTGCCAGAATACAAGTTACTATGGTATTCACATCCTTTCACCACAGGTACATATAGCTGTTGTTCATGTGGGTATGAATGACTTGAGATAAGCATCTTTAGGTTATATGAATAGAAGCATTACTTATTTATTGGCTTAGTCCCAATGGGTTAGTGACCCCTTTTCATGGGGGACCCGAGGTAGTATTTATACTACTAGTGGAAATTTGGCCACAGCACTGAAGGACTTCCCCCCTACTTTTTTCAATAGATGCTGTGGGATCCTTTACATTCTCCTGAGCTAATACCAACTCAAGCTAATGGCACCTTGGTTTATCACCTCATCCAAAGGACAACACACTCAGGAATTTGACACTCTCCTTATACTGCACTGATGGACACTCTCCTTATACTGCACTGCTGTGCCAGCAATCCATCTACCTGGTTTGGGAAGTGAACCCACAACCATTTGCACCATAGACTAGTGTGCTACCTCTTGTGCTTCTGACACTACATCATATGCAATATGTACAACATTGCCTAGATTTCATCTGTGCAAACTCTTAGCACTAACTGGTGCACTCCCCTACCAGGGGCTCAAATCTACTGAACTGGTCCTCTCAAATACAAGTCTCTTATGATTATGCTTGAAGTTACCCCATAACTGGTCAGATATGTCCACCTTTCAGTGTTTTTCACCATTAGGGTCCAAGCCAAATTGCAGAATCCTACTTGGTTTAGAGAGTTCTCAAAGACAAATTTACTACAGCTACTTAATGACCTGAAGCAGCTTAGCTGTCCCTCTCTTCCTAAAGACCCTGTAGACAATGCTGCTGCATTTGCTGGGATTTTCTGTTCTTATCTCAATGCCCGCACTGAGACAACAATATCCATCTGACACAAATACAATAGCAAGTTTAGGAGCAAATCAAGCTATGTAGCAAAGAAGAAAAGAAAAGAAAAAAAAACTCCTCATCCTTAGGAATAAACTGAAAAACCCACATCTCAAAAGCTCGAATGTGAACACCTCAGGAGGTTAAACAAAAGACTTAGAGGGACAAAATTATATCGACAAAGGCAAAGCATAAGCTAAAAATCACTACCTCTGCCAAGGACACCCATAAGGAATTCCCTACTAAAATCTTGAGCCTTGCAATGCAGAGTCCTGAGAGACAAAAAAGAAAAGACTGAAGATACAGAAGAATGAATATCAAATATTACTCTTCATTTTTAAACTTTTTTATTGCAGGGTGGCAAGTCTCCCTGTACTCATGATGTATGGGGCAAACCTGCCATATCACCTGAACTTATACATACCAAATCTGAGATCGCCATACCTCAGAAAAAAGGGAATATTCCAAGAAACGTATATGTACGTCCAGATTTTCTGCCATTCAGTCTTCACATTTTTTGCACTAGGCAATGCAAATCTCAAGATCTTAAAGAGGTACCATCATAAAGGCCTCTTTCAGCTATGTCAGAAACCCTAGGAACGACACTCAGCAATGCACAGAATTAACATAGCAGTAATACCCAGTCAGTCTGTGAAGATATAATGAACATGGTAGCAGATAAATTTATCTTAAACTTTTTCCCCTATTCCCCCCAAATTTCCCCTTCAGATATCATGCCTGTACCCCTCAAAGTTCACATCCAAGAAAATTCAAAAGGTACTCTCTGAGGCAAAAAAAAACAAAAAACAAAAAACACACTAGTTCTTTGGGTCCAGATAATATGTTGGGAGTACTTCCTTGTCACTATGAAGCAGTCTCATGGACTTGCTCCTGAATTTGTTTAACATCAGTCTTGCAACTAGTTTTGTACCAGCGGTATGCAGACAAGCTTGCATCTTCACAAGGTTAGTCCTACCACTGATCCTGGCAAACGTAATAGAATGTGTTATTATTGAATGTATAAACAATGATAGTGGCAGCTTACAATCCCTTGACACAAAACAGTTTATATTTGAGAAAGAAAGACCCTGCTGATTAACCTAGCAGATGACTTTGAAACCGTCACTGAAGCACTGGATGAGAGCAAATTGCTACAAACCTTTCACCTTGGCCTAACAAAGGTCTTTGATACCTTCCTACATTTGGGCATTATCAACAAGCAAATCAAACTAACGTAAAGCCTTATGTAACTCATAGGAGGGAACGAGGGTTCAGAAATCAATCAATCAATTAGTACTGAAATCAAAAAAGGCTCATTACCAGTGGGGTTTCCCAGGGCCCAGAACTATAGCAATGCCTACTTGATATTTACTTCTCCGATGTCAAAGCTCATTGACTGACCATGTTTGCAGATGAACACAAACTTAGAGCCATCAACTCTCTGAAGGATTCACATGTCCTACAGGACAGGCTAACACATACAAACCAATGCTGCCAAGACAATGGTCTGAAGCTAATTGCTACAACATATAGTATCATGTACTTTGGGAAACATGAGCATCCATGCACTTACCATGTAAACAACACCCCCACACCCTTTCAAAATAAACACAGTTATTAGGGAGATGGGCACTTTTGTAGACAATGGGCTCTTATTTGTCAGATATATATCTTCTGTCACTGGAAAATCTCCCTATCTGAGCCAGCTGATTACAAAAGTATATCTTCTAGGTACAAAGATGTTATCAACCCTATTTAGTCATGTTTCTTAAGCCAATAAGAGAATATAGTGGTACTTTCAGCATGTACCTGTCCATAAAAATGATCCATCTAGAAAACCACCAATGAATCTTCATTAAGAATATGAAGCATCTGCATAACATGAGCTACTCAGAAAGTACAGTTTTGTACCTACCATAAATGTAGATGCCCGAGTGCTCATACAGCTGCAGTCATTACAGATGGGTTATCCTGCCGTCAGGCGGGTCCTCGGTCGGCCGAATTCCAAAGTCTAGGTCCGGCGTCGGTTGTCGTCGCTTCTTCCCTGACGTCAGTGCGGCAGGGGTATAAAAGAGGCAGCCGACGCCATTTTCTTCAGTTTTTCTTGCCCCAGATGTCAGGTGCCCCCAGAAGGAAGGCAAAACATAATATTATGCAAACATGCAATGTAGATAAATAAAAAAACAGTAGTTGCAAGCAAATACACCATAAAAGAATACCCCAAATAGGTTGTATGATAAAGGTGTTTGTCATAAGGCCTGTCCTAAGAGGGGATGGAGGGAGGGTAACCTGGACTGCAGCTGTATGAGCACTCAAACATCTACATTTATGGTAGGTACAAAACTGTACTATGTTCATCTGCAGTCATTACAGATGGGTAGAATCCCAAAGCTAAGTAAGGGTGGTAGGCACTAAGTGTAACTAGGAGGGGCGAGGATGCCCTGCAGGACTGCTGTGGCAAAGCCCGCTCTAGATTTTGAGTATAGTGGAAGGTGGTAGTGCCTGGAGAAAGTGTGCACTGAACTCCAAGTAGCTGCTTCCAAAATGTCCTTGGTAGGGACCCCCCTGAGGAAAGCTGCAGAGGTAGCTGTAGCCCTGGTGGAGTGGGATCTGATGTATACAGGCACAGATTTTCCATGAAATGAATAAAGAAAAGCGTATGCAGTGGGCTATCCATTTTGAAATTGTCTGTTTGGAAATAGCCTTTCCTTGAGCATCTGTAGCATAGGACACAAAGAGCTACTCAGATTTCCTGAATGGCTTTGTACTGTTCAAGTAATAACAAAGTTGTCTGTGAATGTCCAAGGAATGTAGTAGTCTCTCCCCTTTGTTCTGTGGATTTGGATAAAAGGTAGGTAAATGAATAGTCTGATTCAAAGCTACACTGGATACTACCTTTGGCATGAAGGTAGGGTTGGTTCGTAAGGAAACTCTGTCCTGATGGAAAATGATGAATGGTTGCACAGCCATGAGGGCCTGTAGTTCCGAAACCCTGCGTGCTGAGGTAATAGCCAGAAGGAAGGCTGTTTTCCACGACAAGTATTGTAGCTCTGTTGAAGAAGCCGGCTCAAAGGGAGGCAGGGTCAGCTTTTCCAATACGAAGTTGAGGTCCCAAGCTGGGACTGGTGGTTTCCGTGGGAGTTTTATATTTTTTGCCCCTCTGAGGAACTGCCTTAATAGAGGATGTGAGAATAAAGGAGGATCTGTATTGTACTGTGCAGAGATGGCTGAAGCGTGGATCTTGATGGAGGAGAAGGAAAGGCCACTGTTTAACATCTCAGCTAGGTACAGTAAAATTTAAGGTATATTTATTACCCAAGGATTCTGGCCCTTTTCTTGATTCCAGGAACAAAATCGTTTCCATTTGGTGGAGTAGGCTTTTCTAGTAGAGGGTCTTCTGGCCTCCAAGATGACATCCTGCACCTCCTTGAAGAGGAGAGTCTGTTGGAAAATTAAGGTATTCTCCATGCAGCTAGATTTAGGGTTTTGAGCTGGCTGTGAAGGGTTTTGTAGTTGTGCTGGGACAACAGAAGAGGGACTAGAGGTAGGATCCATGGTGGTGAGTGTGTCAGGCTCTTTAGGAGAGGATACCAGTGCTGTCGTGGCCAGTCTGGAGCAATGAGAATCATTTGTGGCCTCTCTGCTCTGGCTTTTAATAGAACTTTGGTCAGTAGAGGGAGAGGCGGGAAGGCATAAACTGTCAATGTTGTCCAATTGAAAGAGAGTGCGTCCACTTTCCAGGCCTGTGGATGATAGGTCCTTGAACAAAATTTTTTCAACTGGTAATTTCTGTGGGTAGCAAATAGATCTATGTCTGGCTGTCCCCATGCCTGAGTTATCTTTGAGAAGACTTGAGGATGCAACTTCCATTCGTGTGGGTCTGTCATGTTTCTGCTTAAGTTGTCTGCCAGTGTGTTTTCCTTCCCTGGCAGGAATTGTGCCTGTAGTTGAATTTGTAATTCCAGTGCTGTGTTCCATAGGGTCATTGCTTGCCTGCACAGGGTGTATGAATGAGTTCCCCCCTGTTTGTTTATGTACCACATGACTGTGGTGTTGTCTGTCCTTATCAACAGCTGGCCTGGATGCAGTAGGTCTCTGAAGGTCATAAGAGCATTTTGCACGGCTAGCATCTCCTTTTGGTTGATGTGTAGGTGCTTCTCTTTTTGGGACCATTTTCCCTGAATGCACTGATCTGCCATGTGTGCTCCCCAGGCGTAGTCTGAGGCGTCTGTGATGATTTGAGTTGCTTGAGGTAAACAGAAAGGGAGACCTGTGTTTCTTTGGCATGCTTGAGCCCACCACAAAAATTCCTTTTGAAGGCATGGAAAGAGTGGTATAATTGTTTCCAAGCTGTGGCTGTGTTGAGACCATAAGTTTTTTAGGTACCATTGTAGTTTCCTCATATGCAGCTTTGCACATGGTATTAGTAGGATGCAAGATGCCATGAATCCCAGAGCCTGCAGGACTTTCCTTGCAGTTAGTCTGGTGAAAGTTGCCATTTTGTTGAAGTATTCAGACAGTTGTCCTTGTTTGTCTGGTGTGAGGTAGGCCATCTGGGTGGTTGTATTTAAGCTGGCACCCAGGAAAATTATCTGTTGAGAAGGTATTAGTTTTGATTTCTTTTTGTTCACTGTGTATCCCAGGTAGTTTAACAGTTTTATTACAAACGACAGATGCTGCAATAAAATGTCCTTGCTGTCCGCTTGGATCAGGCAGTCGTCCAGATATGGGTAGATTTGTATTCCTTGTTGTCTGCAGAAGGCAATTACTGATGCCAGGCATTTCGTAAACACTCTGGGCGCAGTAGATAAGCCAAAGGGCAATGCAGAGAATTGGTAATGGGTTGAACCTGCAAGAAATCTGAGTTATCTTCTGCAATCTTGTCTGATAGGGACATGCAGGTATGCCTCCTTGAGGTCCAATGTTACCAGCCAAGACTCCTTGCCCAGCATGGGAAGAAGCTGCTGTAATGTGAACATCTTGAATTTTGGCACCTGTAGATATGTGTTTAGGATGGATAGGTCTAAGATGGGTCTCCAATCTTTGTCCTTCCTTGGTACCAGGAATAGTCTGGAATAAAAACCTTGACCTTGTTCTTTTGCAGGTACCTCTTGAATCGCTTTCATATCCATGAGAGCGGAAATTTGTCTTTGTGCCTCTGCCCTTTGATTTTGTGGCAGGTTTGGCAAGCCTCTCATTTTTGGAAGGGTGTGAAAGTGGAACCTGTAGCCTCTGTCTATAATGTCCAGAATCCATTTGTCTTTTGTAACAATGTGCCAGTTTTTTGAAAATAATGCCAGTTTTCCACCCAAAGGTGCTGCCATTATAGCTTTGTTTGGCAGGCATAGGGGGAAGTCATTGTGTCTGTTTTCTAAACGACTGTGATCTATCTTCTCCACCTCTTGGGGTTGGTGCTTGCCACTGTCTAGCTCTGTAAGATCCTTGAGGTTGTCCTCTACCCCTTGGGCGTCTGTATCTGCCCCTTTGAGGTCTGTCCGTGGCTGGAAAGGACCAATTTTTTGAAGGCCAGTTTCTGCTGAAGCGTGGAGGTTGCACCTGCAAGAAATCTTTCACTGTTTGCATAGATTTCGCTTTTTCCTCCATTTTCTTTAGTACCTCCTCAGCTTTAACACCAAACAATACATCTTTTTGAACTGGTGCATCTAATAACTTTACTTTGACATGATCTGGTAAGGTTTGCTCTTTGAGCCAAGCATGTCTACGTATAACAGACTCCGTGACAGCAGCTCTACATGAGGCCTCTAAAGCATCAAAACCACACTGCAAGGTATTTTTACCCATTTGCTCTGCTCCATCCAACAAATCCTGCAACTCTTTCAAATCTGGTTGTTCTGTTTGTGTCATTTTGCTTTTCAGCTGAGATAACAAAAACTGTTGGTACTTTAACATATGAAATTGACAGTTTAATGCCCTCATGGTTAAAGTGGCAGATGTATACACCTTTTCCCCCCACCTTTCTAATGCTCTGGAATCTCTCTCTGAAGGTAAAGGGTTTTTAGCAGTAGAGGCCTTTATTCCCTTGGGACCCTGTGAAATTGTTTCTGGGTCAGCAGTATGGCTTTTATAAAGGAACTGGTGAGAATCATGAACCCGGTAATACCTGTCTGGTTTAACAGGGGCTGGAGGTAAAGAATCTGGATTAAGACTGACTTCTGTGTACACATCATCCAAAATATCTAAAACAGGAGGGATAGCCAGGGGCCTATGCTGGGGGAGCAGTAGAAATTCCCTGAGCCTTTTCTTGGAATCTGAGTAATCTTGGCCTTCCCAGTGGAAGTGCTCCCTCAATGTATGCAGGGTTTCCCTGAAAGAGTAGTCCTCAGGGGGGGAGACTGAGGGAATAGACTCCTCAGCATCAGAGTCTTCAAAAGGGGAATAGGCATAATCCTGGCCCTCAGAATGGTCTGAGGTAATAGAAGCCTGGTCTGAGGAAGGGTAGTCTTTCTCCAATCTGGGTCTTTTGTCAGAGGGGGGTTGAGAACCCCTGATGAGAGTTATCAAATCCTCAGCCATTTTAAGCATCTGCTTTTTAGGCAAGTGGTGCATCTAATAACTTTACTTTGACATGATCTGGTAAGGTTTGCTCTTTGAGCCAAGCATGTCTACGTATAACAGACCCCGTGACAGCAGCTCTACATGAGGCCTCTAAAGCATCAAAACCAGACTGCAAGGTATGTTTACCCATTTGCTCTGCTCCATCCAACAAATCCTGCAACTCTTTCAAATCTGGTTGTTCTGTTTGTGTCATTTTGCTTTTCAGCTGAGATAACAAAAACTGTTGGTACTTTAACATATGAAATTGACAGTTTAATGCCCTCATGGTTAAAGTGGCAGATGTATACACCTTTTTCCCCCACCTTTCTAATGCTCTGGAATCCCTCTCTGAAGGTAAAGGGTTTTTAGCAGTAGAGGCTTTTATTCCCTTGGGACCCTGTGAAATTGTTTCTGGGTCAGCAGTATGGCTTTTATAAAGGAACTGGTGAGAATCATGAACCCGGTAATACCTGTCTGGTTTAACAGGGGCTGGAGGTAAAGAATCTGGATTAAGACTGGCTTCTGTGTACACATCATCCAAAATATCTAAAACAGGAGGGATAGCCAGGGGCCTATGCTGGGGGAGCAGTAGAAATTCCCTGAGCCTTTTCTTGGAATCTGAGTAATCTTGGCCTTCCCAGTGGAAGTGCTCCCTCAATGTATGCAGGGTTTCCCTGAAAGAGTAGTCCTCAGGGGGGGAGACTGAGGGAATAGACTCCTCAGCATCAGAGTCTTCAAAAGGGGAATATGCATAATCCTGGCCCTCAGAATGGTCTGAGGTAATAGAAGCCTGGTCTGAGGAAGGGTAGTCTTTCTCCAATCTGGGTCTTTTGTCAGAGGGGGGTTGAGAACCCCTGATGAGAGTTATCAAATCCTCAGCCATTTTAAGCATCTGCTTTTTAGGCATGGGGCCTTGAGAAGAGGTCTGAGGACCCTGTTTTTTAGTTTTCATGGCAGCTTTAGATTTAGCGAAGGATTTAATAGAGAAGGTGGAAGGCGTGAAGACGCCTTCAGAAATGGCAGGCCTCACTAAATTTTCAGTTTCCCCGCCAAGAGTGGCGTCGGTATCTGCAGTGGGAATGGAGACCGAGGAGCCTGCGACCTCGGGTACTGAAGTCACCGGTAAAATTGTTTCATCGGTAGTCAGGGGCTGCGTAGGCGCCTCACTGAGAACCGGAGAACCGGTAGTCGGCCTAAGCGTGGTCTCAGTACTCGGTGCAGACCTCGGATGTCGGTCCTTGTCTTTGCGTCTTTTGCTTAAAACTGGTGTCAGTGTATCCGACGACATGATATAATTAAATTTTTTGCCAAAATAATGAAGGGCGAACTCCGCCCGGTGCTTAATAGTGCGCTTGTTGAACCTAGCACAAAAACGGCAGGCCGAGACGTTGTGGTCTGGCCCTAAGCAACGTATACAGAAAGAGTGAAAATCCTTATGCGGTATTTGCTTCCCACATGAAATGCAATTATTAACTTTGTCTGACATCGGTCTGAGGCAAGAAATGTTTCCCCAACGGGGTACTTAGCTTTAAAGAAGACTTCGGCTGAAATACTTTCGTAAATCTCAGGAGCTGGCCGACCGGCACTTGCGAACTGCTTCTGCTTCGGGCACCGCGTGGCAAGAAAGACTGAAGAAAATGGCGTTGGCTGCCTCTTTTATACCCCTGCCGCACTGACGTCAGGGAAGAAGCGACGACAACCGACGCCGGACCTAGACTTTGGAATTTGCCGACCGAGGACCCGCCTGACGGCAGGATAACCCATCGGTAATGACTGCAGCTGTATGCACGATGAACATCACCTTAAAGCTCTCTTTGCAATCTCATACAGACTCCTACAGTATGACCTCTTCTTAGTCTACAATGACCCAGTCCAGCATAACCTCCTAAATTTTCACAAAACATGTTATACCGCAAGCAATCACACAAGAAACTTGAACTTCCACTTCAAAATAAACAAGACCTGCTGGCAAAACAGATACGTATCTGAAAGAATTCCTCTCCTCTAGAACAGACTTGCCCTTAATATTAAATAAAGTAGCTCCCTAACCCTCTTCAAACACAACCCAGATGAATGGATGGGTAACAGTAAATTCACCCAAGGTCTAGTCCCACAGTCTCTTATGGAAAGGTGTACAAGTAATGGGAACTGCAGTGGCTAGGCCAGTAATTATCTACTCAATCCACTCTCTAGTAATAACCTATGCACCTATGAAGAATTATACCAAATTAAGAAAATGAGGCCTTCCATTCATGAACAGATGCTCACATTTATACAGAAGGAAATTATTTCCAGTTTCCTTCGATAAATCTATTACCATACTTTCCATCACTTAACGAAGTACGCATGTCAAATCAAAATGAAGGATCAATATAATTATCTGGTTCTGAAGTAATCTCCCATCTGTGAACAAGAAATACTACTGCTTGTCACCATATTTTCCAGTTGCACCCAATGTCCATAAAATAATGTATTTTAACATGTCTTGCAATGAAATATTATCCAGTCTTTAATCTTACTGTCAAGCAAGGTTATCTCTACAACATCTGTGAGAAGTGATTTAGTTTTAATGATAATTCCTTCACTTTTCTGTCATTCAAAAATGTTGCTAAACAATTTATTAGGGATAATGGATATACGTCTTAGGTCAGAAACTTTTCTGCTGACGTTTGTCACTGTGTCAAACTTTTGATTTTTTTTAATCTTGCGGTGCTTTCATGTAAATGAAACCAGCATTAACACAAAAAAAGGTATGGATTACTGTCTTAATAACAATGTACCTATGTTAATTCTAAGGCATGAGGCAATTCAGCCAAGAAACTTTTAAACTTGTATGTGTTCTTATTGGAGCCTGACCCATACCTTGGAGAGCACTAATGTACATATAAAATACCCCCCCCCCCCCAAACTCAAAACAAGAATGAATGGAAGATATTAAGCAACAGCAGAAGTAAGTAGTAGTAGGAAAGAAGGGAAAAAAGCAGTCCCTCCTATTAGACTACTCATACTCATTTGAAATACATACATAAATATCCCCTACAAATATGTATGTTTAACAGTGGGGTAGTGGCAACATGTTATAACTAAAGAACTGCACAAACATAATATTCAGCTCCCATAACACAATGTAGTTGGGTGGAATGCTAAACAGTCATCAGCAAAGTATCCCATCTACTTTAAGGTCTATTTTTCACTCCTGCATTTACAGACCCTTTTGTACCTTGTAGTTACTACTTGTATCTACCTGTGAAGTAGAAAGTTATTTATTGATTTTGCTAACAACATATGTAGGATATGCAGTATCTACATTTAACTACTAGTGAGTTAGCTATACTGCTTAGCATGTCAAATGGTACACAGAAATTCCAGACAGATCAATATGCAGTACAGACCACATGGACTCTTGACCAAATCTGCGGTCTATGTGAATAATTTATTAAGCTACTCAATATGAGTCATTAAGCAGAAAATATTTGCCAGAACTGAAGAAATACAGCTACAAAAGAGAATAAATGTATTTATTGTCCAGTGGCACTGTATCTGGAACTATAGAATAATTTAGTGGGAATAACTGCAAGTACTTGAAATTCTTTCTTTTGAAAGGACATTTGGTAGAAAACTGGAAGATATTGATCCAATGACCTGGTTATTCTCACTGCAAGTCATTTAGCTGAGAAGATCCAAAATATTCAGTGTGCAGCATTCTTGTATTTTGCTGCAGAAGAAGCCATAAATGTATTCTGATGGGCTCTGCTGATGATTTAAATGGAAAATAATAATAAAAATGTATGTGTGCGAGGAATTTTGTACTGGCGTTTTTTTGCACTAAGTCTAGTCTCTCTCATGTGTACGTGTACGCTAAAATACTGCTCTCTGCCAATAATCTTTGTATTGAATTGAATGGAGTGTTCTGATTATTAAGCCTCACTGATGATGATTTAAAGGGATTATGCTAAATGTGATGGTGCTTTCAATATTATAACCATTTCTCTTCTCTCTCCTGTGCTTCTTCTCTCTTCTCTCTCTCTAGCTAACACAGATTGTACACCAGGGTTCAGGTCCATCATGTGCCTAAGAGGAAAGGTGGACATCTCAAATCTCAAGTATATCCTGAATAGGAATCTACATCCTTAAAAGCAAAGACTGTCCTCCCAGATATTTGTTGAAAGTATGTCCTATTATTGTATTAATTAAATACTACTCACCAGGACATTTTTTGACTGTCACATTGATTTAACTATCAAAACTGTTAATAACCACCTACTAATCCTTTGCCCCTGCCCTACTCTGACTGAGCATACTAATGTTCATTACTCTGAACACACTGCTGCTACTTCTTCTCTTTCCTTTCCAGACTAACCTAGACTAACATCCCCCCTTCTGGACCTTCACCCTTTCCCCTATGCATTGCCTAGAGATCCCACTCTTTTCAACTTGACTTGACTAACATTTAACTATGATAAAAAAATATTATTACCCTATGTAAACATATTCTATCCACACTTTCTTCTATCTTTTACCAATTCTGTCTTTAACCTTCTGACCAATGATTAATTTTGTATGTAGCTATACTCAGATATCCTTAACTCACTTTATATTTTGGTGCCTGAGCTTATCTCTCAGCCACATGATGTGAACTTTGATTGAAATCTTTTCGGCCTCTGCTGAAAATGGATGATGTATCCAGCCAGAGACCGCCCTAACAAATGTAAAATAAATAAATAAAAATAAATATTTAAATCATTTCATTTCTTTGATGAAGATAAAAGAAAAACAAAAACAATGAACAGAAAAATGCAAAAATTACTTTCAGCTCCAAAATAATTTACAATAAATTAGATATTTGTTCTTTATAGAAGCACAAGGACCTACAGAAAATGTAAATGCATGTGTTACTGACCTGAAACATACAGCCCAAGACTCTGAGTTAGGTAGGCTGCATATTATTATTATTATTTTTTTTTCTGACAACAGAAACATTTTACAGTATAAGAAATAAGGACAAAGTGCAGGCTATTAAGAGAAACAAAGCTGGTTTTAGCAAAAGCTGTATATAATTTCAGCGAATTGAAAGTAGTAGTACACAGATGAAACAATTAAATGATAAGTAGGTATGCAAAGCAAAATCAGGGCATGTTATGAGTAGTTCATAAGGAAAAGAGAGTTCTGAGGCAATGTACTATAACGAAGAGGGAATCCAAGATGGAGTATTAGAGAAAATAACACTTCACTGAAACTTTAAACATCTGTGAATATGTTTGCAGAAAATGCGTGATAAAAAATAAGTTTTGACAAAATGTATAAATAAATGTGTCAGAATAATTTATATATCGCTGAATGAAAGCATGTATGTGAATTGCTTGTTGGTATAGATGATACTGTGAAATCTGAAGATTCATCTGAAGTGGTGTATGCTAGACTGCTGGAAAGAATAACACACAATTGGTGGCTAGAACATAAAACTGAACACTGAATTTAAACCAGACAAGTTCCTAGGTGGGTACTAGGCATGTGGTTCAGGAGATCATTAAGCAGCCTACTCAAATTTCTAACTGTCCTAGAGTACTATCTCATTAAATGACTTTCTCTGAGTCATACGGTAGGCAAATGGAAGCTGAATGAATCAAACACTGGATAACAGAAACAGCTTAACAGCTCATAGGCTTAATTCTCTGTGCTGACTATCAGTCACCACTGCAGAGTTCAACATATTGTCAGAAAAAGCATTTTAAGTATTGGATTATGCCGCAATCAACAGAAGATTGCGTATACACGCTTAATCTTGTCACCATTAGCTTAGAAATTACTGACATGGCTACAAGAAGACAGCTCACTGTTATGCTTAATAAGTAAATGCTCCTTATATTCTGGATTATGTGATTTGTGAGAAGCTATAAATGGTAAAAATAATTCATAGTGTAAAAACAAAGACTACATATGTTCAAAATAAATCACAGACACATTACAGATACTGTGCAAAGCAATACCAATGATATTCTGCATGACCGTGTTGATTTATTCATAGGTTTAGGAAGTTTACCATGAGAATTTCACATACAAATGAAATCTATTGATGTTCCTGTGACATATACTCCTAGAAAAGTATGTCTAGCACTCAGAAGTAAAGCAGAACAGAAATTAAAGAAGTGGAAAAAAACAGGAGTTATTATGCAACAACTGGCCTCATCAGAATTGGTATATTGTTGTAACTTTTATGAAAAAAGACAGCATTTGCATCTACACTGATCCACAAGATCAGAACAAAGTAATTAAGACAGAGTATTACTCACTGTTTACAGCTGTGGCAGTGGTATCAAAATGCAAAATCCTAAATTTTTCTCAGTATGAAATTAAATGCAGGGTTCCTTGAAAATATGACAGACTGAAACAACCTCCAAATTGTGCACATTTAATATGTCACAGGAAAGAAAGTACAGTTTTGTACCTACCATAAATGTAGATGTTTGAGTGTTCACACTGCTGCAGTCATTACAGTTGGGTTATCCTGCCATCAGGCGGTCCCACAGTCGGCCTGAGTTCCACAGTCTTGGTCCGGCGTCGGTTGCTGTCGCTTCTTCTCTGACGTCAGTGTGCCACCGGTATATAAGATGCATCCAACGCCATTTTCTTCAGTTTTTCTTGCCCCAGATGTCAGGTGCCCCCACGTAGGTAGGCAATACATATTGCTAATCAAAAATATACAATAAAAGCAATACCTTCAGATACCTGCAAATACACCCCAAAGGTTGTATAGGACAGGAAGGTATGGATAAGTCCAGCTAGTTCAGAGGGGATGGAGGGAGGGTAACCTGGACTGCAGCAGTGTGAACACTCGAACATCTACATTTATGGTAGGCACAAAACTGTACTATGTTCATCGTGTTACACTGCTGCAGTCATTACAGTTGGGTAGAATCCCAAAGCTGAGGTTGGGTGGCTGGTCTACAAGGAGTTAGGATTGGCTATGATACCCTGCAGAACTGCAGTGGCAAAATCTGCTCTGGATTTAGAGTAAAGAGGCAGGTGGTAATGCTTGGTAAAGGTGTGCACTGAACTCCAAGTTGCAGCCTCCAAAATTTCCTTGGTAGGTACTCCTCTGAGAAAGGCTGTTGAAGTGGCTGTTGTCCTGGTGGAATGTGGCCTACTGTTATTTGGGACTGATTTTCCATGCTGTGTGTAGCAGCACCGAATACAGTGTCCTATCCATTTGGATATAGTCTGCTTTGAGATAGCCTTGCCCTGTGATCCTGCAGCATATGCTACAAACAGCTGCTCAGTTTTCCTGTGTATGTCCAAAAAATGCAGAAGTTTCTCCCCTTTATTCTGGGGGGTTTGGATAAAAAGTTGGCAAATGGATGGTTTGGTTAAGAGCCACACTAGATACCACCTTTGGCATAAAGGTAGGGTTTGTCCTTAAAGTTACCCTGTCCTGATGAAAAATTATAAAAGGTTCCACTGCCATTAATGCCTGTAGCTCTGAGACTCTTCGTGCTGAAGGTACTGCCAGGAGCAGAGCTGTTTTCCATGATAAAAATTTTAGATCTGCTGTATTGGCTGGCTCAAAAGGTGGTAGGGTCAGTTTTTCCAAAATGAAATTGAGGTCCCAAGTTGGTGTTGATGCTCTCCGGGGCTGTCTTATGTTTTTAGCCCCTCTGAGGTACTGCTTTAGCAAGGGATGAGAGAATAAAGGAGGATCCGTGTTGTAATGTGCTGAAATAGCAGAGGCGTGGATCTTAATTGATGAGAAGAATAGGCCTCTGTCCAGCATCTCAGTTAAGTATTGTAAAATCTGAGGAATGTTTGGAACAAGAGGGTCTAGGCTTTGAGTCTGGTTCCAGGCGCAGAATCTCTTCCATTTTTTTGAGTAAGCTTTCCTGGTGCTAGGCCTCCTGGCCTCCAAAATGACATCCATAACAGCTTTAGAGAGAGGTGTTGCCTGTTTGACTAATGTATCTTCCATGCACCAGGTTTAGGGTTTTGAGCTGACCGTGCAGGATCTGATTGTATTGTTGAGTCAGAAGGTGTGGGATTTGAGGCAAAATCCATGGTGGGCCTTGAGCCATGTTCCTTAAGATAGGGTACCAGTGCTGGCGTGGCCAGTCTGGAGCAATCAGGATCATCTGTGTTTTTTCTTGTCTGGCTTTTAGGAGTACCTTTGAAAGGAGAGGCAGTGACAGGAAGGCATAAACTTTTAGGTTTTTCCAGCTGAACAGAAGAGCATCCACTTTCCATGCCTGTTTGTGATACGTCCATGTGCAGAATTTTTGTAGGTGGCAATTCAGTGGGGAGGCAAAAAGATCTATGTCTGGGCATCCCCACTTTTGCGTTACCATGCTGAAGATTTGTGGATTCAATTTCCATTCACGAGGGTCCAAGATATTTCTGCTTAGATCGTCTGCCAGAGTATTTTTTTTTCCTGGCAGGAATTGTGCTTGCAGGTGAACTTGATACGTTAGTGCAAAGCAAAATCAAAACGTCTTTTTATACTGCGTTTGTTAAATCTAGCACAAAACCGACAACTAGTGACGTCGTGATCAGGGCCTAGGCATGGAATACAGTAAGAGTGGAAGTCCTTATGAGGTATTTGCTTCCCACAAGAAATACAATTATTAACTTTTTCTGACATCGGTCTGAGACAACAAAAAGTTTCCCCAATGGGGTACTTATCTTTATTGAAGACTTCGGATCTGAAATTCGACTTCGAAAATCTCAGGAGTCGGCCGACTGGCACTTGCGAACTGCTTCTGCTTCGGGCACCACGCGGCAAGAAAGACTGAAGAAAATGGCATCGGATGCATCTTATATACCCCTGGTGCACTGACGTCAGGGAAGAAGCGACAGCAACCGAAGCCGGACCAAGACTTTGGAACTCAGGCCGACTGCGGGACCGCCTGATGGCAGGATAACCCAACTGTAATGACTGCAGCAGTGTAACACGATGAACATCAGGTTCCTTAAAATTTCATTTAGTATTTTCATCTGCACCAAAGTTATTCCAAAGAGCTGTTGCACAGGTAACTAAATGGTTAGTTAACAGCTGGCATAAATATAGAGGATATATTAGACTGGGAAGAGAACAAGAAGAGCATGACAGGAAGCTGAAAAAAACACTAAATAGAAAAAGTCAGCATAATTTCAAATCACAAAAGAAAACGTTAAATCAGAGTAACAAGTCTTAAATATATAGGGGTCATCGTCTGATATCTTAAGGTCTGAAACCTGATCTAGAACTGCGCAAATGTCAAAGCCAAAAGATAAACAGGCAGTGCAAAGCTTTCTAGGAACTATGCATTATCTTGCTAAGTTTGTATCTTAAAATGTCTGAAATAATTATACCTCTGAAAAAGCTGTTACAGCAATATGTAACCTGAGAATGGAGCTTTGAATGAGATAACAAGGTTTGAAATACTCAAGAAACTAATTTCAGTTGTTTTAATACTTATAACATGAATACATCTATGGTGTTAAGTAAATGCCAGTCAGAATGGTATACGAGCTGTGAGCCTTCAAGAAAAGAGATAATTTTCTCATGGGTCAGGAACATTTACAGAAGCACTAAAAGACATCTTTCCATAGAAAAACAACTGTTAACAGTATACAAATGTGAAAAATGACATGGATCTGTACATGACAAAGAAGTTCAGGTGGAATCAGACCACAAACCATAGCAAATCATATTCAGAATGTCTTTCTACTATGTACCTCTGAAATTGCAAAGAATGTTACTTCTGGAAAAATGTTATTAGGCAATATACCAAGTGCAGCATTACTTACCGCAGAACCACAAAAAACTGCTACAAGACATTTAAATTCTTCTGGGTGGCAGCAATTACCAATAACAGAATAAATAAAATATTTTCAGAAGTATACTGACTCAGAAATGTAACTACCAAAAGCTATTACACTGAAAGCATGAACTGAGCAAAAAACATTAGTAAGGAAAGAAATTCTTCCTTATTTTTTCGATCAGACAAGCACACTGTGTCCAGTGACATTCACAGCTGACATAATAATATTTTGCAATCAGCTGCAAAAATAAATGCTTGACACGATGCATGAATCACATTTAGGAATAATAAGGTGGCAAAAAAGTGCAAACATTATAATGATATTGTGAGGAATGTAAATTCAAATGAAGAAAGCAATGCACAGTTGTGATATTTGTAATGCATACTAAAAAAACACAATTAAAGACATGCTTAGCATACTCAGTTCTAGACCATCTGCAGAGAATACAAAGAACTGGGAAAATCTACAGACACAAGCTACAGTTTCTGTAAAATACAAATATGTCAAAATTCTAGTTATAAAAACAGAGTAACCAGAAGTGTCACAACTGGTCTTGTTACAGGGAAAGAGTGACTGTAAACACTGTGATAGTCAAGAACTTCAATGGAATTCAGGCAGTGGTGTTTTCAAATGAAGTTGTAGTTCAGCAAGAATTATCAAAAAAGCAAGACTAGACATGGCAAGTAAATAGTCCGGTTAAATTTGCCAGACATGAAAGACCACTGAAGAAACACAGCAGATATTTGGACTTTTCGAAACAAGGCAGATATATGGACTTTTCCAGAGTTAAACGAGATTGCAGGAAATTATATACCACATTATGAAAAAAAAAATCACTGTGTACTAAGACTTTCACTTAGATGCATCTAACCTATATAGTGTTATGGTTTTATACTTATATATTTAACTTTAAAAAGGGGATATTAAGTGAATGTCAAATATTGGATACAAACACTTCTTTAGATGTTTTAATTTCCTTAATGATCTAGGTATAGTCACTAGCATGTCACGATATACATAAGTTTTAGAGAATTCGCTCTGAAATACAGACTTTATGGTGTTTGAATCACTTCTGCATCTCCATCACACACACACACACGTTTATGCAGACATGCAAAACTGTTTGTTTAAAAGTGAAGTAGTGGTAACAGGTTACAGATGGAAAACTTCATAAAACATCATATTAATCTCATACAATATGATGTAATCAGAACTCCTGCTAAACTGCCATCAGCAAATGAATTGTGTTAATTCCATTGCTGTCCACTTTTATTACTGTATTTGTATCTCCTTTTTAATTCCCACCACCTGCACATGTAAATATGATAGCCACCAATACATTTATTTACATCTGTTGACCAAGTAAATTCCACTGAGACTAAGGACGCAAGATATGAGGAGTCATTTATAGTGAGCAGAGGAAATTAGTCCAGTTTTCTACTAGAAATTCACCTGTTTTTCTTCTTTAGCAAGTGCTATGGCATCAATTAATGTACTCCTAAAGTGCCATCATCTTTGGCAGATGTAATTTCTGTTTAAAGATTCATCTAAAGGATAGTGTCCATAGCTGAATACGAGTCCAAGTGCCAGCTGTGATAATCCAAATCACAGACTTCAAAGCTGAATAAATTAACTACTGAGCCATGTGATTAAACACGTAGAAGGTATCTTGACAGCTGCTGCAGTATTTCCCTGTTAATGTGGCTCAGTACTGACAGTGTGTCATGACTATTGCATTACATTACTGGAGAGGAGATGCAAGTGAGCCAAGAGTGAGGAAGTTCTTGAAAGACACTGCAGTATTAATAACAGTGAATTATGAGCTGCTGTTAGTTTTGAATGTGTAACAATATTCCAGATATGACATAACAATTATAAGCAAACTGGAAGATCATGTATCAGTGAAGGCAATGTTTAAAAATACTAATGCCCCTTGTTGGGTTCCTTAATATCTGTCTGACTTTATTTTTTCTTAATGAGAACTGTTCTTTTTTTTTTTTTGCTACTATTTCCTTATTGCCTTTAGACCATCAAATATTTCCCTATCAGACTTAAGCGCTTACATTCCCTACCAGTGGGGAATGTGCAGATCTGCTAGGTCGACAGATTTCAAGAGCAGCAATTTATGTACAGCTATCACTCCACTATTGCCTGGAATAGGCTCCCACTGCAAATCAGGACCCTTACACATCCTAAACAATTTAAGACAGCCACCAAAGAGCACTTTAAAAGTCACTGGTCCTACCACTGCACTCTCCCTTCTTAACATCCCCTACTTCTCATACCTTAATCTAATTTCTGCCCTTAACTCACTCTTCTCACTAGCTCTCTCTAATCTTCCTTGACTACTCTTTCTACTGTCTTCTAAAATCTATTAAGCAAATTGCCTCAGAGAAACATTCTATTGTAATTGTCTTGCCTTCATGCAACTACATCATGATAAAACTGGGTTTTTGTAACCACTTACCCCAAAAACTATACTCATTTTAATGACATATTTCTTTTTATACATCTTGAAATAGTTATGCTATTCTCCTGATTATTGATATTGCATAACATTGTATTGCTACTTAATGCCTTGTAATAATCCTGTAACATTGCTGTTTAATGCTAATTTATAATGAAAATTGTATAATATGTTGGAGTTTTTCTCACCGGGCCTCCGCTGAAAAAGGTTCTTCAGCTCAGTCAGACAATCTCGGTCAACAAATGTAAAATAAAAATAAAATAAGTAAATTCAGGTTGACTTTGGGGAACTGGTGCTCTCACAGACATTCTAACAATGACATTTGTTTACATCTCTTAACTCTGCCCCTGGGTAGGGGTATGGGCTATTACATCACCACAAGGACTCATAATGCCCTTTCCCACTCAGTGGATACTCCCATGCACTCACTAATGACGGCTGCCCCCAGGTGTTGGCTTGGTGAGCTGAATCTTGCCCCTGGACACCCATTGCAATGCTATCCTTTTTCCAAGGGACTGTTGCTATGTAAGTCCTGATCCACCCCAACCATCCCCCAGGATGGAGACGTTTACCTTCTCCCTGCCAGTGCCCTCAAGCTCTCAAGCCACTAACTGAACTCTGGTTGCTGGTTCATCTGCAGTCAGGCCTATATCCCTCTACTCCCTTTTATCATGCATATGAATTGAAACATAGTTTGAAATACAGTTTGACCACTCCACATATGAACTTCTTCTTTCGGCTTTTCCCGGTTAGGGGTCGCCACAGCGGATCATCTGTCCACTCATGATTGGCAGCGGAATTTTTTGGTGTCGAGTTGCCAGCCTGGCGCCCAGCCTTCCACAGAAGGCACACACACGCACACCTAGGGCCAATTTAGAGTGTCCAATCCACCTACAGCATGTCTTTGGGATGTGGGAAGTAATGAACTAAATAATAGTTAATACTAATACTTATCAGCTTTGTTTATGCCATCCATTATACAGAATGCTCTAGGTTTCACTGCTAATCCAGGAATGGGTATAGTAGCATTCTTCATGACTCCTATCATCATTGTTAATATTAACATAATATTTTTTTAAATTTTGTTTCTGTTTGCGGGGTTTGTAGCAAAGTTTGAAATGATCATTTCTTGAAAAAAAGACTTCTCTTCCACCACGAAATGTCTTTACCAGTGATAAGCACTATACCCCATAATATGCCAAAAAGCAGAGATACTTCCTAATCAGGTTTCTATGACAGTGCAGCAGTATACTTTATTTAGGCCCATCATTCAGGAGCATCCCTCTCATCTCATTTTACTTGTATTTGTTTCTAATCATCTAAGTTTGAAAGGTCTTAGATTCTACCAGAAAAAAAAAAATATCTGTAAGAAATTCCCCAGCCAGGCCATGGTCTTCTATGTATAAATGCAGTTCATCAAAGGAGGTTGGAAACACACACACACACACACACACACACACACACACACACACACACACACACACACACACACACACACACTTCCTTTCAGGTGATCAACCACTTAATTCCCCAGTCTGTGGCATCATGTTCAGTGCTAATTATGAAATGTCAAGAGTTTGTGCTGAAACAGAGGAGCCAAATTAGGTGCTAGATCCATTCTTATCATGTGGGATGTCCACTACCAGACCATACATCCAAAAGAGCTACCACAGCACTTGTACCTCTTTTAGGTTAAAGCACGCAAGACTAATGACTCCTATGTCAACAATAAAAAGCTCATTATTCTCAATGTGACCTTGTAGTCTCTGTAGTTGCCAGGCAGTCACAGTTACTTTCTCCTTACAAATCTTGATGACAGAAGTATCTGTCCTACCCAACACAGAAATGTAAGTCACAAAAACATTACCAGTGGATGCAAGGCAATTTGTGAATCTTAAAAGTTTACACTCCAAGTATTTCTAATTTACTAAACATTACCGAGTATGACAACTGTACGGAGTCTCACAAATACCACCTTTAAATATTTTGGTATTAACTTTACAGTTAGGAGATTGTGGAGGTGAAATTCCCTGCACTGGGCAAGATGAAGGGGTCTTGAACCACCCCTTGTAAAAATGCTTTTAGTTTTTTGAGTGCTTTAGATGAACACTTTCCTCAATTAATGATAAAAAAAATGAAACATAACTTGTAGTTCCTCTGTTCTAGTTAACAGAAAGCATCAACTCATAACCAGTGGCGGCTGGTGACTTCAAATCAAAGGGGGGCTGCAGGAGACAGCTGAATTGGGTGGGGTCAATGGGAAGGGGTGCAGCCAACTAGAAAGGGGAGGAGCTATGCTCAAAACCACAAAAACGAACTAAATACACTGCCCTGGGTGCCAAACCGTCATTATGAGAGTCCAATCAAGACAAAATGAAGTGTAGAAGAATAAAAATATTTCAATGCATTGGCTGCATGACAGCTTACTTAATATCTAGATGGAAACAAAAATGTTGTGAGGCATGAAAAAATAAATTACTTTTTAAATACATTAATGGAATGCCAGTCAAAATCAAGTATAAGAAAAACAAGCAGCACTCAACTCAAACCACTTCTTGCACTGCAGTTCTAATTATAATTTATATTCAGCTTTATTAAAGTACCAAGTAACATGCTGAAAGTAGAAATCTCTGTGATTCCCCCACTTGTAAAAATGTTTCTTATCCAAAAAAAGACCTGCTGCCTGCCAACTATCTACTTGTTTCATGGGGAAAACATGATCAAAGTAAAAAATGAAAAGCAAACAAGAAATAAGCTCAAGATACATTGCTTAAAAGGATTACTGTACAGGTAATGGACCACACGATTGGCATTCTGTTTAGTTTACGGGTAAAGCCTGCAGAGATTACTGGAAGTCTCCAAGTGTAATGAGCTTCTTAAAATAATGTAATCCTGTCCTTTATTACAAATACTGTCATATGCATTTCAATACCCAAGACTTATACATTATCTAGTTAAGTATTCTCTACATGGCAACAACAGAAAGGCTTTCAATGTTGACAATTCTTTAACAGTATGCTTATTAAAGCTTACTTGCATCTTACGATCTCAGCCAAGCTTACCTGATGGTCACTAAAGTATTGCTACTTAAACACAGAGCAACAGGCACTTTGAGTAATAAGCATAAATCAACAGTACAAAAAATATGACAGAAACCAGACCATTCTGCAAAAATCAAGGACAGATGAAAAGCCACTCTAGTACTTGTGTCTGCAAAAATCAAGGACAGATGAAAAGCCACTCTAGTACTTGTGTCTACCTTGGATGGGGGGGGGGGGGGGGCACTCTGCACATTTACACTGCATAACTACTCCTTGCCTTGCTTCGACACATCCAGAGTCACTACATGGGAGAGTGGGGTGCAACAAGTATGTCACAATTTGAAATGTCTCTGGCTGACTGTGATGGCCCTGACACATTTGTCATACCTCTCAACCTCAGAGCAAGAAATCTGGACAAAGCCATACATGGAAGTGAGACAAAGGCCCAAAAATACGGACAATTTTTAAATATTGCTCTTATAAACTTAGAAAGATAATAGAATAGGTCTTGCATTAGTATGAATTTTCTGAATGGTATGAAATCTGAAACTCAAATGTCTGTCATTATTTTCTAACTTCAGTCTTTAATGATTTGTCACTAATTTGCCAAAAAAACCCACAATTTTATGAAAAATGGACCAAAAATGTGATGTAAAAATATAAAATAGCCACGCAATACAGCTGGGAACCTGTCAAAGAAGGGACAATTTAATATTAGTACTGCTAAGTTGAGCAGCTGACAAAATAAAAGAATCTACATGCATTTCTGAAATAAAAGTAATCTATAAAGTACAGTTTTGTACCTACCATAAATGTAGATGTCCGATAGATATGCAACTGCAGTCATAACATATGGGTTGTCCTGCCTCAGGCAGCCCTCGGTCGGCCGAATTCCAAAGTCTGGGTCCAGCGTCGGCTGGTGTCGCCTCCTCTCCGACGTCACAACGGCTGGAGTATAAAGGCATCGGCCGACGCCATCTTCTTCAGTGTTTCTTGCCCCAGATGTCAGGTGCCCACTTAGGAAGGCTAAATTTGGTAAATGGATAAAAAATAATCCCAAGCATGCACAACAGTAATAAACAGATACACCATAGGAGATACCCCCAGCTGAAGGGAAGAGGGGTAGGGACCCAAAAAGAAGGATACAGAGGGGTAGGAGGGTGGGAAAATCCGACTGCAGTTGCATATCTATCGGAATCTACATTTATGGTAGGTACAAAACTGTACTATGTCCTTCAAGAATGCAACTGCAGTCCTAACATATGGGTTGAATACCATAGCCAAGCTGGGGGTGGATGGAACTATGATAAGGATGGTGTAGCTATAATCCCCTGCAGGACTGCCGAAGCAAAGCCTGCTCGGGATCTGGAGTATAATGGCAGGTGGTAGTGCTTGGTAAATGTATGCACGGAGCTCCATGTAGCAGCCTCTAAAATGTCCTTTGTTGTCACTCCTCTTAGGAAAGCTGTGGAAGTGGCTATAGCTCTGGTGGAGTGTGGCCTAATATTGGCTGGCACACCTTTTCCATGGAAAGAGTAACAGAATCTGATGCAGTGTCCAATCCATTTTGAAACTGTTTGTTTGGAGATTGCCTTTCCTTGCACTCCAGCAGCATAAGCTACAAACAGCTGGTTAGACTTTCTGGTGGTCTTAGTTCTGTCCAAGTAGTAGCGTAGTTGTCTGTGTATGTCCAAAGTATGCAGTAGTTTTTCCCCCCTATTTTGAGGATTGGGGAAGAATGTAGGCAGATGAATAGCTTGATTTAGAGACACACTGGAAATAACTTTTGGCATGAATGTAGGATTGGTTCTTAGGGAGACTCTGTCGATGAAAAATGAGGAAGGGGGGCACTGCCATGAGTGCCTGTATCTCCGAAACTCTTCTTGCAGAAGTGACTACCAATAAGAAGGCCGTCTTCCATGAAAGAAATTGCATTTCTGAGGATGCTGCTGGCTCAAAGGGAGGAAGAGTTAGTTTTTCCAACATGTAGTTGAGGTCCCATGCAGGTACTGGCTGTTTTCTGGGAGGTTTGATATTCTTTATCCCTCTTAAAAACTGTCTTAGCAGAGGATGCGAAAACACTGGAGGGTCACAGTTGTATTTTGCTGAGATTGCTGAGGCATGAATCTTTATTGAGGAGTATGAGAGTCCAGTATGAAATAGTTCTGCCAAGTATTCCAATATCTGAGGAATACTCAGTAGTTCTGTGTCCTGACCCTTTTTGGCATTCCAGATGCTGAATCTCTTCCACTTGGCTGAATAGGTTTTTCTGGTGGAAGGTCTGCGTGCTTCCAGCAAGATCTCTTGAACAGATTTGGAAAGAGAGTTAGGTGCTGAAGTCATGGAAGTCTCAAGGCTGTCAGATGCAATGTTTTCAGGTCTTGATGTACAGTCCTGTAATTGTGTTGCGTTAGGAGCAGGGGCCATAGGGTCAGAGGCCATGGTTTGGTCCGAGTTATGGTCAATAGCAGTGGGTACCAGTGTTGCCTTGGCCAGTCTGGAGCTATCAAGATGCCTGTTGGTTGTTCTGCTTTTATTTTCAGTATCACCTTGGTCAGCAGAGGCAGAGGAGGGAATGCATAAATTTTTAGAGAATTCCAGCTGAAGGAGAGAGCATCCATTTTCCAAGCTAGAGGGTGATGAGTCCTTGTGCAGAACTTTTCCAGGTGATGATTTAAGTGGGAAGCAAAAAGATCTACGTCCGGTATTCCCCATGTCCTTGTCAGTTGAGAGAAAATGTGAGGGTGCAACATCCATTCGTGTGGATCCATGAAATTTCTGCTCAGATTGTCCGCCAGTACATTGTCCTTGCCTGGTACAAACTGGGATTGTAAGTGTATCTTCAGGCTCAGGTATTTTTCCCAGAGAAGCATTGTTAGTCTGCAGAGGGGATAAGAATGAGTGCCTCCCTGCTTGTTTATGTACCACATGACAGTGGTGTTGTCTGTCCTTATTAGCAAATGTCCTTCTTGTAGTGATTTTTCGAAAGTCTCGATGGCATGTATCTCTGCCAACATCTCCTTTTGGTTTATGTGCAGATGTCTTTCCTTTGGCGTCCATAGACCTTGAATGCATCTGTCCTCCATGTGCGCCCCCCATCCGTGGTCTGAGGCGTCTGTTGTGATCATTTGGCCTGCTTGAGGTCTGTTGAAAGACATGCCTTTGTTTAGTTGACTGGCTTGAGCCCACCATAGAAATTCCTCCTGCAGGCATGGAATAAGTGGGATTATGTCCTCTAGGCTGTTGCTGTGTTGAGACCATAAGTTTTTTAAATACCATTGCAGCTTTCTCATATGAAGTCTTGCCAAAGGTATCAGAAGAATACAAGATGCCATGAAACCCATGGCCTGCAGGATTTTCCTTGCAGTCAGCTGGGGAAGCTTTGCTAGGCCTTTGAAGTACTCTGGTAAATGCTGCTGTTTTTCCTCTGTGAGGTAGGCCATTTGGGTTTCCGTGTCCAGTTTGGCTCCTAGGAATGTAATCTGTTGGGATGGTAGTAATTTTGACTTCTGAATGTTGACTGTGTATCCCAAGGCCTGCAGTAGATGCATGACATAGTCCAAATTCCCTTTTAAGGTTTGTTTGTTGTCTGCTTGTATGAGGCAGTCGTCCAAGTAGGGGTATATTTGAATCCCCTGCTGTCTGCAGTGTGCCACTACTGAAGCCAGGCATTTCGTGAACACTCTGGGCGCAGTAGACAAGCCAAACGGCAATGCTGAGAATTGATAATGCTCTGTTCCTGCAAGAAATCTGAGGTATCTTCTGCAGCTTTGTCTGATTGGGACATGCAGGTATGCCTCCTTGAGGTCCAGAGTGACCAGCCAAGACCCCTTGCCCAGCATGGGAAGAAGTTGCTGCAACGTCAGCATTTTGAACTTTGGCACAATGAGGAAAGTGTTTAGATTTGACAAGTCCAGTATGGGTCTCCATTTGTTTTCTTTTCTTGGAACAAGGAACAGTCTTGAATAAAATCCCTGGCCTTGCTCCGGAGGAGGAACCCTTTCTATTGCTTTTATACTTAATAGCTTGGAAACTTGAGAGAGTGCCTCTGCCCTTTGATGATGTGGCAGGCTTGGCATGCCTTGTCTTATTGGTAATGTGTGGAAGTGGAATCTGTAGCCTTTGTCTATCAAATCCAGAATCCAATTGTCTTTGGTTAAGATATGCCAGTTTTGTGAGAATAAGGCTAATTTTCTGCCCAAAGGTGCTTCTCTTTGAACCTTTGTAGGCGGTACAAAGGTGAAGTCATTGTGATTGTCCCTGTGGTGTAGCTGAACTGTCTGCGCCACTTCTTTGATTTGGAGGTTGCCATTGGCGGCCCCTGTAAGATCCTCGGTATTGCCCTCTACCTTGGCTCGTCTGCTTTTTCCCCTTTGAAACTTGTCAGAGCCAGGGAAGGACCAATTCTTTGAGGGCCAGTTTCTGCTGAATCTGGGTGGCTGAACCTGAAGGAAATCCTTGACTGTCTGTACTGACTTTGCTTTTTCCTCTATGGATTTCAATACATCTTGTGCAGTAGCACCAAAAAGCTTTTGTTTCTCCAAAGGTGCATCCAGTAACTTTACTTTAACATGGTCAGGCAAAGATTGATCCTTCAACCAAGCATGTCTACGTATTACAGCCCCAGTCATAGCTGCCCTACATGAAGCTTCCAGTGCATCATAACCACACTGCAGAAAATGGTTATTAACCTGCTGGGTGTTATGTATATGATCCTGTGGTGCCTTTTTATCAATAGGCTCAGAAGAGGCTACCTTTTTCTGTAAATCATCCAGGAGAAAATCTTGGTACTGAAACATGTGAAAAAGGCAGTTAAGAGACCTCATGGCTAGGGTAGTAGAGGTATATCCTTTTTTACCCCATCTCTCCAGGGACCTTGCTTCTCTGTCAGCTGGCAGTGGGTTTTTGGCAGAGGAGGAAGCCACTCCCTTGGGGCCCTGTGAAATAGTTTCTAGATCCATAGAGTGGGCCTTAAAAAGGTGCTTGTGAGTGTCAGGGACCCTATAATATCTGTCCGGCTTGACAGGAGCAGGAGGAAGAGAGTCAGGGTTGGCACTGTAGTCAGAGAAAACATCATCCAAAACATCCATAACTGGAGGGATAGCCAAAGGTCTGTGCTGGGGGAGCTTGAGGAAAGTACGTAGCCTTTTCCTGGAGTCAGAGAATTCCTGACCCTGCCATTGAAAATGTTCCCTCATGGAATGCAGAACTTCCCCAAATAAGAAATCCTCTGGAGGGGAGGCAGAGGGAATAGATTCCTCAGCATCAGAGTCCTCGTAGGCCTGGAAGGGTTCTTCTTGAGTGTCAGAGTGTTCAGAATCCCCAGAGGCTTCATCCGAGGAGAGGTCGTCCGCCTGCTCAGTTCTAGGCCTTTTCTCTGCGGGTGGCTGAGAACCCCTGTCCGGATGAGGCTGAGACCCCCTGATAAGGGAAATAAGATCTGCAGCCAGAGACATGATCTGCTTATCAGAAGAAGGGGCCTGGGCAGGTTTAGGATGGGCCTTGGCCTGACTGGCGGCCTTAGCACGTGCAAAGGCCTTGATGGACATGGAAACAGGAGGCCTAGCAGCCCCACGTGCAGGCGTTACCTTGTCCACAGGAATGGTGTCGGTAGATCCAGAACTTCGGTTTCCGGAGGAAAATCAACAACCGGCACCGGAGAGATTTCCGAGACCGAAGGTCGTGTTAGCGCTGTGTCGTCGGCCTGGAGCGGTAGATTTACCACTTCCGAAGGAGCCGGAGCGCTAGCAGAGGGTTTAGGAGAAACATCGGTAGTGGACGCGGGCCGAGGATTTCGGTCCCGGTCCTTGCGTTTTTTAGCAGATTGGGTTGTCGGTTGTTCCGACGGCATGATATACGCAAAAGATTCACCGAAGAAGTCCTCGGCGAATTCTGCCCGCGCCTGAGAGTGCGCTTATTAAAGCAGGCACAGGCAGCACAGGCCGAGACGTCGTGGTCTGGGCCCAGGCAGGGAAGGCAGAGAGAATGGAAGTCCTTATGAGGTATTTGTTTACCACAAGACAAACCATTATTAACTTTCTCAATTTGTTCTGACATCGGCTGAGGCAAGAATAAATGTTCCCCAATGGGGTACTTAGCTTTTAGATGACTTCGGTACTGAAAACACAGGAGCTGACCGACCGGCACTTGCGAACTGCTTCTGCTTCGGGCACCGCGCGGCAAGAAAGACAGGAGAAGATGGCGTCGGCCGATGCCTTTATACTCCAGCCGTTGTGACATTGGAGAGGAGGCGACACCAGCCGCCGCCGGACCCAGACTTTGGAATTCGGCCGACCGAGGGCTGCCTGAGGCAGGACAACCCATATGTTATGACTGCAGTTGCATTCTTGTAGGACATCTCTGATTATTACAGTTATTTCTTAATTGTAAACCCTCCATGTTTTCTTCCAAAATTGCTATTTTGCGGAGGGATTATTAGGGGGAACAGCAACATTTTGAGCCAAAATCAGGGACAGTTGAGAGGTTTGACTATGCCTAATTCTATAAAGCAATTTATTTGCATGTACCTCTCAACCTGTTAATGCAATAAATCTGGACAAGGCCAAATATATTGGGGAACATATAAACAGTACTAAAAATTGCTCTTGCATAAACTGGGACAGTTGATAGAACAACAGGTCTTACTTTAGCATGCATTTTCTGAAGGTTATGAAGTCTGAAACTCAGTGTGTCATTATTTAGTGACTTAATTCCTAAATGATTTGCCAGAAAACCACAAATTCTATGAGGAACAAACCAAAAATAAGAAGCAAAAATCTATTCATTCTTTGAAAATCTGGCAGTTGGGAGGTATAGTTCAGCTGGGCTGTCTAAGTTTGCCGCCCTTCCCCCTCACAAAATCATGGTTGAATGGAGCCTCTCCCTGCAGCCATTCCAATGATCCATTACTTGGCTATTTCACTCCATTTACCATAAACACTAATGTGCATACTGATTTACTTCTATGATGATTTGGACTTCATTTGAAAGTTTTATTTTGCATTTTACAGAACAAACACTGACATCTGCTGAACAAACTTAGCATTAAAACTTCTCTGCCCTTGAAACTCACATTCATTGAAACAGCATTGTAACCCACATTCAAAGAAAATACATTTTACCAGTGGCAGATAAAGATTAATTCTGGGCTGTTTTCAAATCATAGGCCCCTTGCATATAAAACACACATGTACTCTTTGATACACCTTCCTATTGTTTTGAACATTTTTCCAGTAAACAATGAAACAAAATGCATGCACCAATAATGACAAAACTGCCCAATTCAGAATATCTTTCCAGTAAACAATGAAACAAAAATGCATGCACCCATAATGACAAAACTGCCCAGTTCAGAACATTTCCATCATAAAAATCTACTCAAACTTCTACAGTCCACCATTATCAGTAAATATGCACAATTCTACATTCCACCATTATCAGTAAATATGCACAATTCTACAGTCCACCATTATCAGTAAATATGCACAATCTCTGAAGAAGTAAAAAAGTCATCTAAACAATTCCACATTAAATAAATCTGTAACTAATGAAGAGGTTGCTGCTAGCAGACACCTTTACATTTCATGGTTTCATCGAAAACTAAAGTGTCTGATGCCCCTGAGGAATAAATTGCCTATATTAAATTAAAAATGATAACCTAGTAATATTGCAATAGGAAATGGATGGCAAACTGATAACAGGCTCATAGTTAGTATCTTTACTTTTTCAGTACAGCAGCATCCACCCTTTGTGGTAATAGAATCAACATCCTTCTGCATCAAAAGCAAGTACACAACATGTTATGCTATTAACAATGCAAGCTGACAGCATAAGCAGCACTAAACTTCTCTTCCCCTGCAGCTCTCAGCTCCTTGTAAAATCTACTCAATACTCAACTGCATCTCAACTTCGCAGCACAAGAAATCTGGAAAAAGCCAAATTTATTGGGGGGGGGGTCAAAAGCCCAAAAACCAGGGACACATTAAACATTGCTTGTATAATCTTGGAAAGTTGCTAGAATAAAATGCTGTGTTACCACCATACATTGTACTGCTAAGGTCCCTGTGCAAAAGAGTCAGAGCAACATACCACTATGCCAAATCACCTGCTTTGTGAAAGAAAAATGCTGTGTTACCACCATACATTTTACTGCCAAGGTCCCTGTGCAAAACAGTCAGAGCAACATACCACTACGCCAAATCAGCTGCTTTGTGAAAGAGAGGAAGACTGAAACTTAAATGGCTATCATTTAATGAATTCAGTTCTCACCATAGCTGTCAACCTCTTAGCACAAAACACCTGGACAAACCCAATAATGAGGGAATACAGCCCCTCAAACATATTCAGTGAATTCAGTTCTTGCCATAGCTGTCAACCTTAGCATAAAAAATCTGGACAAAGCCAATAATGGGGGTAATACAGTCCCAAAAATAAGGACAAATTTCAAATATTCATCTTATAAACTTAGAAAATTGCTAGAATAAAAGGTTGTGTTACTATGTATTTTCTGAAGAATATGAAGTCTGATATTCAAATGCCTGTCAATTTTACTTCTGACGGAACAAAAACAATTTTCAGCAGAGGCCCAGGGAGAAATACTGCAGACACATGTCTTTGTAAAATGGCAGGACACCAGAGCAAATCCACACAAACACAGGGATGGGATGCAGACTCCACACAGAAGGCACCCCAGCCAAGAATCAAACCAGAAAACCTATAGCTGTGAGGCAACAATGCTACCACTACATCATCAAATATGTAAGGAATTAAACATTCAGAAACCTGAAGTCTGAAATTCAAATGCCTGTCAATTTTATTTAACATTTGTTAATCAGGACAGTCTGACTTGGAACAAAAAACAATTTTCAGCAGAGGCCCAAGAAGAAATAATGCAGACATGTCTTTGTAACATGGGAGGACACAAAAGCAAACCCACACAAGCACAGAGAGAAGATACAGACCCCACAGACGAAGGCACCCCAGCCAAGAATCAAACCTGAGAACCTGCAGCTGTGAGACAACAATACTACCACTGCACCATCAAATATCAAGCATTGCAGCATTTAAAAACCACAGATATTATGAGGAACAGATCAGATCAAATATGAGGCAAAAATCTGCAAATATTTTTTTTTACAAATGGTGGCGGATAGGGAATTCGGGTCCTTAACACCTGCATACAAGGTACAGGGTTCAAGCCTGAGGTATTCCCTACCACACCATGAGTTTGTTCTAGCCACCAGTATATAGCAAGTGGGGCATTTTTCACACACACACACACACACACACACACACACACACACACACACACACACACACACTAGTAACAACATTTACTTATGTCTTTTCTAAAGTAGCAGTACAAATTTGTAATGTCAGTGTTATAGGATGAGAAATGAAATTACATTTTTCTAAGGCCTGAGGGTTTCTTTCTTTAATTCATGTCTGTTGCATTTGCAGTACTGTTTCTTTTCAGAAGAAAAGTAGTGAAATGTTCAGCAAGGTTATGCTGATGACGCAGATTTCTTTGAGGCAGCTAATCCTGAATGCTTTTTAAGGACAAGTGAATACTAAAGTCTATACATCTTGACAGACTTTTTTGTTTTTCTTTTCTTTTTGCTTGTTAGTCATATTCCAGCTGCATCAGGTAAGGGGGGGGGGTGTTCATAAGAAAGAATACAGAATTTCAAAGAATATCATAACAGATACCCTGAAAATGGAGACAAATTATTTTCAGTGGGTCTGACACAAAAGTTTAAAAGGAGCAAGTACTGCTTGAGAGTACACTAATGTGTACCACAATAGGCAGTTGAAGGAACTGAAAATGATGCAGTGAATTTTGTGGCATCTCTCATTAAGTTATTTAACTTTTGGGCTCATGACCCAGATTTCCACCATCAGCACAGAGCATAACTTTCTGATTATCTCCAAGATGGGTCTTCAGTTGTAGAAGTTGATACCCCTTCTCTTGGATCGGGGGGCTAACACTGGCTGCTGTTCTGAGAGGAGACTACACTTTTTTCTCCAAGCTGCATTAGAACTTTTCAACAAGCTAGGAGGAGTAAGTGATGCCTTGCAAAGGGATAATACCTTCTTCCATGCAAACCTGCAACCTTCATTGTTTAGTGGCATAGACAGAGAACAGCCCAAAAACAGTGGTGCTACTCAAAGTATTGCAGTGTCTGTTTATTTAGGCATGATTACAAATGTAACTCCTGTCCTGCGGCTTAGTGTAGATTTATATTTAGACTGCTTTCATAAGTCATCTGGAAAAGACCCCAACTTCCTCTCAAATAAAACTTTCCATTTGTGCGATGCACTGAAAACAGGAGATGAACACTCATCATTCATTCTCCTAGTTCACTTTTTATATAAGAAAACAAAACTTCAGCCAAAACTGCATATTCTGTATTGCATACACACATGCATAGACTGACACACACACACACACACACACACACACACACATACACACCACTTTCCTGGAGCGATCCCTTCGTGCCATTAAATCCAAAAAACCTGCTCGCGCATCCCGTCCATTGGAGAACAAATCCACCACGTGAGAAGTACGTACCTTGCCGGGACTCCAGCCTGTCGACGTTGCAGTCCGAGTTTGTTCCATTTCCAGCGACAGTCTATGCAGTTACAACTGCATAGGCTTCTGGGATGTCTGCTCTGAAGTGTTTCCTAATCCGGACTGCTGCAGAGACAGTCTGCGCATGCTCCAGACTGTATCAGCAGCAGTCCGGACTAGTGTGCATGCGCGAAAGTCCACGATTTTTTTTATTTTTCGTTTTTTTCTTTATTTTCTTTTTTTATTATTTTTTAGAGCTGGGGGGGCTGCAGTCCGGCAGTCCAATAGCACGGGCCTCCCCTATTGCAAAAAGATCTACAAAGGCTGATTGTTTCTTGGTATTATCTTCAAAACCTCAGCCATCTCATTATTCTCACCGTCCCTACAAATAAGTTATTAAAAGAAATGCCCCACAGTAGTGACAGGTGCTATGGGTTAAATTTATAGTAAACCCTCATTGATTCAACTGGATCTGATTAGAACACTCTTAGCCAACATGCACTTCTCCCTCGAACAACCAGCAAACGTACTATCATAGGACAAATGGCACATGCTAAAGTTTAATATAACAATCTTACACTGCAGTCTTACTCTCTTTAATAATGCCAGATCGCATGCACAAATCTTGTATCTTAACAAAATGAAATCCACAAATTCCACTCTGCACTCACTCAGCTCAGGGCCAGCCCTAGGTTAACTGGCACCCTCGATAGAAGGGCTCCATGGCACCTCTCCCACCCCTTCACCCACCCCACACACATATACTACACCCAGTGACCCCCACCATGCCCTACACCATCCAGATTACTTTCTTCCTCCTTTTTTTCTCAGTTACCGTACTCTTCAGTTTGTACTGCATTACTCATACATTCATCACGTTTTAAGTAGGCAAGACTGCTCTCTGATAACTGTATATAATATAAATGTATTAAGATGGTGTCAGCAAGGCCCCCAGAAGCCATGGAGGTTTCAAGGTGCTTTTCTGGAGGTGCATTTTACATTTTTTGAAAAGCTTTACACCCAGTAATAGCTTGAACAAAATCATAATTAAGGGAAGAAATTAAGAGTTTTGCTCTCTCATTTTTGTTGTTCCCTGAATCGTTTCCACATACCACTAACTGAAACAGACTTCACTGTAATAAATGATGTAGAAATAACTATATTAAGCAGGGGTTCTAGATACTCTGAGATACATTTTACAATTTTTAAACACCTTTTTCATGCAATGATAGCCTTAACAAAAATCATGACTAAGGAATGGAATTCAGTCTTCCTCTTCAATTTTGTTTTTCCCTGAATCCCTGAATCCTTTCAACACACCCTAACTGACCAAGATTACACTGTAATCACTAAATAAAGCTGGGGTCTAGGGGCCTCAAGGCACGAGAAGCCACAGAGTTATAGATGCACTGAGGTGCATTTTAGAACTTTTTTCCAAACTTTTGATTCAGTGATGGCCTAACAAAAATAATGCATACAGAAACTGAGGCATACTTTTTATTTCAAAGGAAGAGTTGAGTTGTATCCAAGGTTTAATGTTCAAATTTAGCAGAGCACAATGAAAGCAAACACTTGTGATTATACACAAATTGTATCAGGAATTAGTACCGATCTCCCTAAAAAGTCACTTTTTGTGTATCCCTGTTTGGTTTTAAATTGGGAGGAAAATTAAAGGGCAAATGGCACAAATCATATTTCAAGTCACTGCTATTAAGTACATACACAGCATGCCTCCTCACTCCTACCTGCAAAAGACAGCTGTTTGCAGTGTATGCCTCTGATTTCAGACTTGGACAAGACTTAAAAAAAACAAATAGAATATACTTGCTATCAGACATATGCAAATACAATGCTTCTTTACCAGCCCCCAAAAGATAGGCACCTGTATGTGTTTCAGATGTTCAATTGTGAGGAAAAAATAATAAATTACAGTAATGTTTCCAACTTACTTTTAGACAGTATACTGCTCCTCTACAAACTTAGGGACCCTCTGTGCACCTCTCTGAAGTCTGGGGACAAGTTAAAGAATAATGACATCATCCACAGCTCCCCATGCAAGCTACAGAAAATTTCTGTGCACAGTTCTGAGCAGGGTTGGTTTTAGACTAGATGGGGTTCAGGACAGAGGAGTCACTTGCTCAATTTACAGTAATTTCTCAAAAAATCTTCAGTGTTTCTGGGCGGTTGGTGGTCCTCACACATCACAGCTGTTTAAGTGGATTTTGACACATGTTTTGTAGTAATCCCCACCAAGCAGTTACAGCCACATCTACGTACAATTTAGACATCAGATTTTGATAAAAGAGGGTGGCCGTGTAATGCATTTCAGCTTCATTCCAAACAAACATTTGCCAGACATTAACGTATTTCAAGCGTTTTTACACAAATCACACTAGTCCAGCAAAGTCAGAATGATAAGCAAACAGCATCAGGCAGCTAGTCATTTCCCTGCACACACAGCCCAGCAATTATACCTATTCTGTCTCTGCATATTAGGTATCAAGTTAAGTAAAGTACAGTTGTGCACACTTACCATAAATGTAGATGTTCGAGTGTATTCACTGTTGCAGTCATCATATTTGGGTTATCTGCCTGCAGGTAGCCCTCAGCCGGCCTGAATACCACAGTCTTGGATTCCTGCATCGGATGCTGTCTTTTCTTCCATGACATCAGGTCGTCAGGGGTATAAAACATGCAGCCGACGCCATTACATCAGTTTTTCTTGCCCCAGATGTCAGGTGCCCCCACAATGGGAAGCAATTATATGTTATGGTACACCTCCAGCAAAAGGTAAATACACCAGAAAACTTAAATACACCAAACAAGAAGGAAAGGTAGAGCCAAGAGAAGTCAGGGGGCTGGAGGAGGGTAACCAGGACTGCAACAGTGAATACACTTGAACATCTACATTTATGGTAAGTGTACACAACTGTACTATGGTCTTCGTGTTTCACTACTACAGTCATCACATTTGGGTTGATTCCCAAAGCTAAGGAAGGGAGGAGGAAGTTAGAGAGCATTAGGGTCAGCTATTACGCCCTGCAAGACTGCAGTGGCAAAACCAGCTCTGGATTTAGAAAAAATAGGCATGTGGTAATGCTTGGTGAAGTTATGTACAGAGCTCCAGGTAGCAGCTGCTAGGATGTCCCTGGTAGGGACTCCTCTGAGAAAGGCTGTAGAGGTAGCTGCAGCCCTGGTGGAATGTGATCTTATCCCCTGTGGGGTAGGTTTTCCATGGTGCTTGTAGCAGAAATGAATGCAATGGGCTATCCATTTAGAAATGGTTTGCTTTGAAATGGCCTTCCCCTCTGCCCCTGCAGCAAAGCCAACTAGCAGCTGTTCAGATTTTCTGAGAGGCTTAGTCCTGTCCAAATAAAATCTAAGTTGTCTGTGCATGTCCAGAGAGTGCAATATTCGTTCTCCTTTGTTTTGTGGATTAGGGAAAAAAGTAGGCAAATGAATGGACTGATTTAGGGCCACACTAGACACCATCTTGGTCATAAAGGAAGGATTGGTCCTGAGGGAAACCCTGTCTGCATGGAAGATAATGTAGGGCTCCACTGCCACGAGGGCCTGTAATTCAGACACTCTTCTTGCTGAAGTGATGGCTAGAAGGAAGGCTGTTTTCCAAGAAAGGAATTTCAACTCTGCAGTTGCAGCTGGCTCAAAGGGAGGGAGAGTGAGCTTTTCCAATACAAAGTTAAGGTCCCAGGCTAGAGTAGGAGTTCTCCTGGGGGGGGGGTCTTAAATTTTTGGCCCCTCTAAGGAATTGCTTTAGCAGGGGGTGAGAGAAGAGAGGTGGCTCAGTATTATTATGTGCTGACATGGCAAAGGCATGAATTTTAATTGACAAAGATTAGGCCCTTGTGGAGCATTTCTGTTAAGTACTGAAGAATATGAGGCAAGCTGGGTACCGTTGTGCCCATCCCCTGAGTCTGGCTCCAGGAACAGTATCTTTTCCAGTTTTCAGCATAGGATTTTCTACTACTAGGCCTCCTTGCCTCCAGAATGACATCTAGAACCTGCTTACTGAGGGATGCTACTGGAGAGCTCAAGGAATTAGCCAGGCTGCAAGGTTCAGGGTTTAAAGCTGAGGGTGCAGAATCTGGCCCGCTTGCTGGGACAGCAGGGAAGGGGTCTGAGGCAGGTGCCATGGTTCCAGCAGTGTCATACTGCGCAAGAGGGGGTACCAGTGCTAGCGTGGCCAGTTTGGTGCAATCAGTATTGTCCTTGGCTTGTCCTGTTTGATCTTTTGCAGAACCTTCGAGAGGAGAGGTAGAGGGGGAAAGGCATAAACTGAGAGGCTTTCCCAGGTAAAGGCCAGGGCATCCACTTTCCAAGCTTGACTGTAGGGAGTTCTGGTGCAGAATCTGTTCAATTGGTAGTTCTGAGGGGAGGAAAACAGGTCTACCTCTGGAGTCCCCCATTTGTTCCTCAAGAGGTTGAATATTTTTGGTTCCAATTTCCATTCATGTGGGTCCATGAGATTTCTGCTTAGGTCATCTGCCAGTGAATTTAGCTTGCCTGGCAGGAATTGAGCTTGTAGGTGCACTTGGTAACTCAAAGCTGTGTTCCACAGAGCCATGGCTAGTCTGCAGAGAGGGTACGAGTGGGTTCCCCCCTGCTTGTTTATGTACCACATAACTGTGGTGTTACCTGTCTTTACCGATAGTTGTCCTGGAAGAATGCAGCCTTTGAAGGCTGTCAGGGAATTTTGTACAGCTAACATTTCTTTTTGGTTGATATGCAGGTGCATCTGTCTCGGGTTCCGTTTGCCCTGAATGCACTGCCCTGCCAAGTGAGCCCCCCCCCCATGCATAGTCTGATGCATCTGTTGTTAAGGTTTGGGCGGCAGGGAGTAGAGTGAAAGGGAGCTCCTTGTTGTGGTAGCAGGCCTCTGCCCACCAAAGTAACTCTGTCTTTATACAAGGAGTGATAGGAATCATTGATTCCGGGTCCTAAGAATGTTGACACCATAAGCCTTTTAGATACCATTGTAGTTTCCTCATATGCAGTCTTGCATATGGAATTAGTAGAATGCAAGAGGCCATGAACCCCAGGGCTTGCAGAGTTTTCCTTGCAGATAGCTGGGTCTTTGTGGCCAATAGTTTGAAGTAGGTTGTCAAATAAACTTGTTTCTCTGGCGTGAAAAAAGCCATCTGGAAAGTTGTATTCAAGCTTGCTCCCAGGAATACAATCTGTTGGCAGGGTACTGGGTGAGATTTCCTTTTGTTTATGGTGTACCCCAGTGAGGTTAGAATTTTCTTTACAAATCCCAGATGTTTTAATAGCAAGTCCTGGCTTTCTGCCTGAATCAGACAATCATTCAAGTATGGGTATATTTGAATATTTTTCTGCCTGAAAAATGCAATGGCTGGAGCTAGACACTTTGTGAATACCCTGGGGGCAGTAGATAAGCCAAAGGGAAGTGTAGAGAACTGATAGTGCATGGAGCCTGTAGCGCAGGTATTTCCTGCAAGATTCCCTTATTGGAATGTGCAGGTAAGCTCCCTTTAAGTCTAAGGTTGCCAACCAGGCATCTTTGCCTAACATAGGAAGCAGCTGTTGAAGTGTTAGCATTTTGAATTTTGAGATTACCAGAAAGATGTTTAGAATAGAGAGGTCCAGAATAGGACGCCAGGAGCTGTCTTTTCTGGGTACCAGGAAAAGTCTTGAATAAAAACCTTGTCCCCTTTGTTCTGCTGGGACAGGTTGAATAGCCCTGATACTTTGACGAGAGAGAACCTGCAGTTGGGCCTCCGCCCACTGATTTGGGGGTAGGTCTGCCCAACCATTTGGGGTTTGTAGGGTGTGGAGGTGGAATCTATATCCTTGGGAAACTATATGCAAAGCCCATTTGTCCTGGGTAATGAGTTCCAAGTTTTTTGCATGCAAGGCAAGCTTTCCTCCTAAGACAGCAGGCAGTTGAGCAGGGATTGAAGGGTTAAGGTTAAGTCATTGTGCCATTTTTCCATAGGGGGGTGGCTTACTACTCCCTACTTTGGAAGTGGGAGCCCCCCACTGCTTAGGCCTGTGGGTAGCCTGGGACTGTAACCTAGGTGGTCTGCTGTTCCTGGGTTTGGACTGAGAAGGCCTGGAAGAGACTGGAAAGGATCAATTCTTTGAAGGCCAATGCCTACTAAATCTGAGAGGCTGTACTTGTAGGAAATCTTTAACAGTTTGCATAGACTTAGCTCCTCCATCCTTTTGAGGACATCTTCTGCTTTGTTGCCAGACAGGCGGTCTTGGTTTAAGGGAGCATCCAGAAATTTAGCTTTAACATGATTTGGCAAATTTTGCTCCTTAAACCAAGCATGCCTTCTAAGTACAGACCCAGTGACAGCAACCCTGCTAGATGCTTCTAAAGATTCAAAAACACATTGCAAAGTATGTTTACCAACTTGTTCTGCAGAAAGCATTAAATCCAGTAAGTCTTTGTGTTCAGCACAGTCAGGAATCAACATCATTTTCTGTTTAAGCAGTCCCATAATATGCTGCTGGTACTTTAACATATGAAACTGGCAATTTAAAGCCTTAATGGCTAAAGTAGCAGAAGTGTATACTTTCTTATCCCATCTGTCCAAGGCTCTAGAATCTCTATCAGAAGGGGTAGGATTTTTGGCAGCAGTAGCCTTAATGGCTTTTGGTCCTTGGGAAATGGTCTCTGGATCCGCAGTAGGATTCTTGAAGAGGAACTTGTGAGAGTCAGATACTCTGAAATACCCGTCAGGTTTTCTGGGAGCTGGAGGTAAAGTGTCTGGGGAAAGGCTAGATTCCAAGAAAGCATCATCTACAATGTCCAAAACAGGAGGGATGGCTAAAGGCCTGTGTTGAGGAAGGAGTAAGAATTCCCTAAGCCTTTTTTTGGAGTCAGAGTAATCCTGGCTTTCCCAGCGGAAATGCTCCCTAAGAGTGTGCAAGGTTTCACCAAAAGAAAAATCTTCTTGAGGGGAAGCAGAGGGAATGGAATCCTCTGCATCAGAATTCTCATAGGTAGATAAGGGCAAATCCTGGTAATCAGAAGAAACAGAAATATCAGATTCCTGATCAGAAGAATCAGAAGGAAAATCAGTTCTAGGTCTCTTAGAGGGGGAAGACTGGCTTCCCCTAATTAAGGTAATAAGGTCTTCAGCCATTCTAAGCATTTGGTTTTTAGGCATATGGGCCTGAGCATGCGATTTGGATGTCAGTTTTCTAGGTGTGGTGCAAGTTTTAGGCCTGAATGAAGAAGATGGCGTTGGTTTAAAATGAAGTCTGTAGGTCTGAATACACCCTCAGAAGCCAATGCCTGCACAGCGGCTCCAGACTCATCCACGGTAGAGACATCCGCAAGTTCCATAGTCAAAGAAGCATCTCGCGGCATACTGGACTCCAAATGGGTTTCAGTAGAGGCCTGCGAATCTGAAGTAGTGGGTATCAGGGGCTGAGAAAGCGCCTCACTGAGTACCGGCGGACTGGTGACTAGCTTAACGGAAGCGTTGTTGGCAGTTTTGGACCTATACAGTCTGTCTCTGTCTTTATTGTTACATTTTTTCGGAAGATCGGTAGTCGGATGGCTTAACAAAGCCATTTCGGAGTACGGATACCGAGTACCAAAATAATTTGCTGCAAAGATAACCTGACGACGAATAGTTTGGGGGTTGAACAAGGCACAAAACCAACAGCGAGGGACGTTGTGGTCTGGGCCTAAGCAGGGAATGCAGTACGAATTAAAATCTTTATGAGGTATTTGCTTTCCACAGGTAAGACAATTGTTAACTTTTACTGACATCAGCTGGAGCAAGAAAAAATATCCCCAACGGGGTAATTATCTTTTTTCTTTTTTTGAAGACTTCGGTTCTGAAACTCGAAAACAAAAATTTCATGAGTCTGCCGACCGGCACTTGCGAACTGCTTTTGCTTTGGGCACCGCACGGCAAGAAAGACTGGTGTAATGGCGTCGGCTGCATGTTTTATACCCCTGATGACCTGACATCATGGAAGAAGAGACAGCATCCGACGCAGGAATCCAAGACTCTGGTATTCAGGCCAGCTGAGGGCTACCTGCAGGCAGATAACCCAAATGTGAGGACTGCAACAGTGAAACACGAAGAACATCTTCTCTTACTTCTCTCAAATGCACATTGGTCCTGCAAAGTCAGACAGTAGTGACTGCTTAAAACTGAAAAGGTCAAGAAAGTCAGTTACTTTAATCCAACCAACCCCAACCCCATAGCTCTGAACCTTTTACATTCAGAATCAGGGACAAATTCAATAAAAAAAAAAATCAATGACAGATTCTAAAATATTAGTACTATAAACATGATGAGTTGACAGAATAAGAATGTGAAACGACATGTATTTTCTGAAGCAAAATAAGTCCATAATTCTAATTATTGTCATTATTTGTTAGGTGTAACAAACCACCTTTTCTACCCAAATTAGGAATTAGTAAGGGCAGAGCAAATCTGAACCAAAATCAGGACAGTTGAGTGGAATGCAATACACAGACACACACACACACACACACACACACACACACACACACACACACACACAGTACTTATTGCTCTTGTCGCCAGGGTCATGGCTGAAGATGATCTATGGATGAGCCCACTTACCTAGTTAATAAATGCTAAATACACTAAATTAAATAGAGTAAGATAGACAGAGCAAGTTGCAGGTGCAGTAATCACTCTCTGGCAATGGACAATGTTCTGGTGTTCCATTTTCATTCACTCAGGCTTCAGATAAATGAATGAGCATAACCTGCCACATGTCAACTCAGAACTACCAGTCAACAAATGTTTATTATGGTGATAGCCTGAAACAGAGAGGGACGATGGCTTTAACTGAGCCCACTGTGTCACTTCTGGACCTGCACCCAGAAAATATACAGTAAATGGATGTGCACTTAGTTATGTTGCTAGTTCCTTTCCTCTATTTTTCTAACAGTCAACATGCAATTTCCTTTAACTACAAACCATTCTGAGTGCCAAACGCCACAGACTGAATCTAGTAACCAACTGAAGTCTCCACAACTCCAGGGACAGAGATTTTCAGCTGCAGCTCCTAGTCTACCCAGTTTAACATTTCTAACAAGCCCCTTCAAAACTCTGAATAGCATAAAGATGGAATCAGAAAGTGACTGAATGGATGGTCACATACAACCACCATCACTCCCACAAGCTGTCAAACTACATGTCCAAATATATGGGTGTGACATCGGAGAACAAGTGAATGAATTTCACAATACTTTTAGTTGTGAAATAAACCGTGGTTCTGCAAGCAGTTTCCCATTTGCATTTACCTTTTCCTGGTTGCAGCAGCTGGATGTTCAAAACATTAATGTGAATTCTGTGCACTGCTTCCGACAAATGACAAATGGTACCCAAAGATGGGACTGACGACAGCAACCATTTGATTTTACTGTTAACAGTGACTTGTCAATGCAAACTGAAAACACAGCATAAACTACAACAAAAGAAATGGTGTATTTATTTTAGAATCTTATCTTAAAGTAACTGCAATAATACATGACACTAGAATTCCTTTGGGAGTAGGCTGACTCTGAACTATGAAACATCCAAACTATGAAACATCCAACAAACTCAGTTTTAAAAGCTTTCAGAAAGTCATCATACAGTAAGTACATCAGATGTTTGACTGTAAGGGACCCAAAAGAATTTTGTGAGATAAGCATACTACTTCAGTTGTTTGCCATTGCTCAATAATACAACTTTGTTTCTATAAATATCAGTTGTTTTATAAGATCACTGTCGCTAACACCCTGACTACAAGGACAGCTGTACTCTCAGCTCTGCTGGAAATTCTCAAACTATTACCACATCTGTAAGCATTCAAATGTTGTTCTTGTAACTCGAGTTCAACACAGCTTGACTTCTGCTGCAAAACTGATCAGATGAAAAATGCGAGAAAACTGAATTAGGCCAGGTGGTATGCATATTTAAATAACATACTTGTCATGTCATTTCTTTTGTGGGTTTTAATAGAAATCTCACAGGCATCATAAAAAGAAGGTAAGGCTGTTATCTTTACTTCAAATATCAAGGAAGAAATATATTTTTCATTAAGCAGAGCTGTTACTAAAAATTCCAAAAAGAAGCAATGCTTTTTAGAGGCATTGAAACAGATGACTGCAAACTGGGTGCCATAATCGACTCTCCAGCCGACACAAGCATCCTCCAAAAGGGCCTCATAGAAACAGACAACTGGTACCAGAGCCATGGCCTGAAGCTAAATGCCAAAAAGTGTATAGTCATCCCCTTTGGCAAAAACAAAGTGCCCACAAATTACCACATAGGTGGTAATCCATTAAGTACAGAAGAAGTAATTAGGGACCTGGGGACCCAAGTTGATAGTAATCTCTCATTTGACAACCACGTGGCCAAAGTGGTTAGAAAAACATTTTATATAGCCCACCTAATCATGAAGGGATTCACATCTTGATCAGGGGAGGTCATCGTGCCTCTTTACTCATCCCTCATCAGGCCCATAATTGAGTACAATGCCCCTTTTGGGATGTACCTTACCAGACACCTGCAGCAACTGGAAAGACCCCAAAAGTACCTCACCAAGAGGATCAAAGGGCTCAAACAGATGCCATATGCTGAAACTCCAGCTCTACTCAGTGGCATACCGCCTGTTCAGAGGCGATCTCTGCCTGATGTATAAAGCCATGTCCAACCCGGAATTAATGGACATGCTGCACCTCAGAAAATCCAAATCCCATAGCGCTACGCTCGAGAGACTTGAACCTCAGCACTGAAATAAATAGGACATGCTGGAGGGACAGATTCATAACCCAGAGGCTCCCTTCACTCTGGAATAAAATCCCAGTCCAGGTTAGGCAGAGTCCCTCATTGACTCTCTTCAAGAGGAATCTTGATGTGTGGATGGGAGATCGTAGGTTTACCCCGGGTATCACTTCTGTGTCACTGTTAGACAGAGGCACAGTATACTAACCTCGAAAAAGGGCATAGCAAAATAAATTTAAAATGGGTGGCGAAAGTCAAACACATTCTGGCTAGGCTTATAAATGCCCTAGGGCAGATAGCCTAGTATGAACCTATGAACCTATGGAGTACTTTTTTACTCAATGAAGGCTAGGTAGTCTTTATGAAACAAAATAAAACAATGTTTTGCAAGGACAATGGCCTACGATTTAAAATAAATAAAGCCATCATTTACCTCAATGTTTTCCCCACATAACTGTACATGCTTTTTAAAAGATACAATATGCAATATGCACATGTGCTTTTTTGGGTGCTCACAAGAAATCCATTCTCAAGACAAAGTCTAGATGACTGAACATAACAGTATTAAAACATGAAAGAAGCTACAACAGAAACTCTGAGCAGCTTGGAGTCAGGTGTAAGGTAAAATACTGGTGATTGATACTTCTTATTTGAAAGTATAAACAGATTCTTAAACAATTCTTGATGTTTATGCACAGCCATGCAAAAGTACTCTTTTAGGATAAGCATGTCCAGACTAAGTAAGTTAGATCCCCATGTCCTTTTTGGCACTAAAGGTAACACATAGCAATATCAGTCCTTGATGGCCTGGTAGGACCTCCTGGATATCTCTTTTCTCATGAAAAATGAGAACCTCCTTCCTTCTAATTTTTAGTGAGGGGGTACATCTGTCAATAGTGAGGGACAGGATGGAAATGAAGCAAACATGTACATGGTGGCTGTAGGCTATAGGTTCCCTCTCACGCTCATCAGCTATTAGAGCAAATCATTGTAGAAACATCTGTACAACTGGCTCACCTCTGTTCCTATGCACCTGGACTAAAGAACCTTAAACTACATAATATTACTGAACTAGAAAACTGTGCATTGACTCCTACTGTACTAGCAGTTAAACTATGGGACTCCATTACTCTCTCAATAAGAGACATCCAAAAGTTCCCCGACATCAGACAACAGCTCAAAGAACACATCTTCATCCAAGCAAAGTGCAGCTTCACTTCACTCAGTCAGGTCCCATTACATGGACCCTGTAGCTCTCACATCCCTTTAACTTTACTTCATCCTTCCTTCTCTCATCTTGTCATCATCCCCTTTACTTACTGCCTCTCATTCATTTTACTTCACTCTTCTCTTTACATCTCTCTACTAGTCTTCCCTCTGCATGCCTCTCTCTCACCTTTTCTCTCTCTTCTCCCCAATGTATGCCTTCCTGCAACTATTCTCATCTGCCTCATCTAATGTCTTCATACCTCTCTGTACAATGATATGATGCTACCACCGTAGCAGAAGTCATCTCTGTCATTACTGTTACATCTTATCCATAAAGCTCTGCTAAGCAAAATTCCATTTTTCCATCCATATTTTGACACTGTAAACTGCTTCTCGAATTAAATGCTGTAGCATATTCTTGAATCCATGTGTTTGTGTGTGTGTGTGTGTGTGTGTTTTAGCATATCCTTGTATCTGTAAATATGTTTTATTCATTTCTTATGTGATCATAATCACCAAGCCTTTGCCTGCAAATGGTCCGTTGAGATAAGTGCACTACCCTGTTAATACATAAATAAAATAAATTAAAAACACCTCAACTGGCACTTTACAAAAATACATGTAAAATCACTACAGACTATTTTTATGCTCATTTTGCCTATTTAACTGCCAGCCACCAAGCCATCCTCTAGCTGAACATGTCCATTTATTCTCGAGTGCACTGGGGATGCTTGCACAGTGCTGGAGTTAGAGCTGTCCAGACAAAACAGTTACTTAGCCATAAGAATGTTTTGTGTTTTTGCTGGCATCCCTACTATAAGGCCAGTTACTGTATGGCCTAACTCCAGCCCAGGGTGAGTTTAGGAACATGCTCCTAGGGCCACTGCAGGGCCCCACAACACCTCCCTGCAAGCACAAACTCTTGTATGTTTGCTTCAATTGCATCTCCCCTCCTCTGAAATGTGACAGTGTGAATCCTGCGCCACTCCAATCTCCACCCCTGCCTCAAAGATGGACATGTCAATCCTTCTTTGCCAGCTCTGTAAAATGTTCAAGGCACTAACCAAACTTGGGTCACCTGGAGCAAAGACAGAAGTTCATCCTTTTATGCTACTACAGCATGCATAAAACTGCCTCAGAATTACAATAAAGCACAACCCATAAATCTCTGTTCAAGAGGCAACTTAAGTAAACAAGAATTACAGCATCCCATTGAAAGGAACGGAAAACAGTAATTCAAGTTAAAAAGGGGAGAACAGATACATGGGACACTTGCTGGGGTCTAAGTCATGTGCTACATTAAATATTTGAGCCAACTTTGACTTCTTTAAGTTTAAAAGATCACAACATCTAGTGTGAATATAGTATATTTGCATATCTCAGTTGTAGAGCCAGCACCCCCCATATTCAGGGTGGTTTTCAAATACTTTGTGACTTTTTTATTTCTATGACAGTCGGATCGATGATGGGGACAGTGTGGTTGGTAGGTTATGCACTAGTCCTATCAACTTCAATAAGATTAAACAGATCAAAATATTTTATACTCTGACACTAGGAAACTGGATTTATTGACTCATCACAACTCACTCTTTAATCTTTAGCATGTAGATATTTAATGCATCGCACTTCAGACCTTCATGCTTCCATGGATTCCATGGATACATAAACACATACACAAGTAGAAAAAAAATAGAATAGGAAAATAAGCAGGCTTCATTTTACCAGCTAGCCACTGATGATTTTGCCACACCACAATCAGACAGTTTTAAGATTGGAAATAGTATATATATTTTGGGTACTTAATTCAAACAGAAACTCAAAAAAAAAAAAAAAAAAAAAACAATCAAAAACATGAAAAAATATTAAGTTTGCAAACTGTATGAGTGGGTGTAAAAAAACTCTGTGCCGGCTGGGAAATAGTAACTCAGGTTCCTCGATCAATGAGGAAAGAGAGTAGTTAACAAATGATGGTGAAAATGAGAAGAAGCAACCAATAGAGCAGCATGGGCCAATAGGGGCTGGAGACTACACAGTCAGACCAGGCCGGGCACACCAGTATACTAATGCTAAAGTCTTAAAATGAAAACGGAACAACCAAACAACTGAAGGTGCTGGGATATTTGTTGTGTGTAGGGGCTGGGAAACCGGAAACTGTATATTTTTGCGGAACATCCAGATTATTGCTTCTTAATGCCATTTACAACTCACAGGGACTTTGGACTGTCATCGGCTCACTGATTATAACCTGCTAATTATGTTTTCAAGATATGGATGCCAAAGAATTCATCTTGAGAGCTTAGCTCAAGAGGTAAATCTTGACATCTGTGTTGAAAACACATAATACAGTTTTTTTTAAACATTTTTATTACATTTTCAATATGAAAACAGTCAATAACATAATATGCAATATAGAAATTGTTCAAAATACAATAAAACACAAACAACAACTAAAGTATTTACACTGATGTCCACTAGAAAATAATCTAACAAAGATCTCTTATTCGTTTAAATTAATTTTGAAAGTTCAGTAACTGCTTGTCTAATAAGTCCTTTAATTTCATCCACAGGTTATAGGATGTAGTTTTCCTAATTGATCTTGATGTAATGGTCATCAGTTCCAAGTGACACAGTTAAGTCTTTACATTCTTGAATTCCATAAAAGAGGGGGAATTTTCAGACTTCCAGTTTCTAGTTATAATCTTTCTAGCTACTGTCAAAATAGACTATAACAAAGGGTATTTAATTGTTTCAACACAATTAGGAACTGGAGTATTAAATAAAATTAAACACTTAGATAAAACAAATTTATCAGAAAATAAAGCTTGAAGAATATTATTAATGCTATTCCAGTAAGATTTAAGAACAATGCAATAAAAAAAATGAGACCAATATGTTTTCATCTCTAACTTACATCTCCAACACAAAACTTCTGTCTTACTAACTAGCCCCACTTTATGAGGTGTAAAACGACCTGTGCATAAATTTCCATGAGAATACCTTCCATATAAGTGAAGAAGTAGCCAACTTAGAAGATTGTAATATTATTTTCTTATTGTTAAAAGAAAGAAGATAATTATTCACTGTATAAAAATAGTTCCAATAATTCTTCGGATAATTTTTTGTTTCATCTCTAATTATCTTATATATGTTTGAAAGCCTAGCATCATTAGGTGAATCTTGCTGTGTTAATATAATTAAAAAATCTAAAATCTTAGAACCAGAGATTTTTGTGTTTGGTGACATTAATTCAAATTTATCTGTCACAAATTGTCTGCAGAATTGTATTACCAACCACATGTGCTTTCTTAAGTCATATTTAATAATTAAGTAGTCTTCAGAATTCAACTTGTCTTTATTCAAAAGTTGAGACCAAAAATGAGATTTTTATCCCTAAGTAGGATCATATTAGCAAGTCTGAAAGTAGAAATGACATTTTGTGTAAACGCAATGGGAAGTAGAAGAAGTATCCAGGTTTTATAAACTGGATTTCTATAGATGAAATTTCAAAATGTCTTTAGTAAAAGTGACATGTAGCATGAAGTATTTACTTGAAGTTTATTTGTTGTAATAACAGGGTTTTGATCAGTCAGACGATAACTCTTTGTACTAATCTGTTCCACGTACTATTAGTGACAGGGAAATAAATCGCTAAGTACTTTGATGGCTTTCAAAGCCTTTAATGCCTCTCTACTGTGTAGATTTTTGAGGAACATCCAGATTATTGTGTCATATTTTAATCTGTTCCCCTCAAAATCTGTGGTTTTCAGACAAATCACCAAGGAATGAAGTCACCAAATAATGACATACATTTGACTTTCAGAGTTCGTATCCTTTACATTATGCAGGCAAACACATACTGTTATTCTAGCAACTTTCCAATTTTTTTTTTACAAGACATTTTGCTCTGCCACTGTCATTTGCTATTCAGTACAGGCCAATTTTACTGCCAAGCAGTAGACCCGACCTTAACAACGTAAGCAGGGGGTGCTTAACAATCATTAAGGTGGGATTGCACATCACTTTGGCTCTTAACTGGTTTGTCTTTTTTTGAATATCAGAGCATAATCACCATGCACTATGCACTACATATCAGTTAATGGTATTTACGCTGCATTAAAATATGAAGTAATGTTGTTTATGAAGCATACCAACAATGTTATAGCCAACAATTGTTGAATATACTCATAATGATGTTGAGACACTTTACTCAACTGGGTGTTGCTGGATATTAAACACACAAACAAAGCAAAGATACAAAACTTTGTCCATTACTCTGTCTTAGAAAGAGGACCTAACTACAGGAGACTGTTCTCTGGATGTTTACCAATTCATATAATTTAGTTTTGATTTATGTACCGAATAACTTACTGAAAGCACCCATCTGAGCCATATGTTATCATAAGTAATACAAAACAATCACAAGCAACTCTAGCCAATAAGGTATGATTTGTTTAAGTAACAGTAGCTAACACCATTTAACAACTACATCACAAGCCACTTAGCAAATTGATGTCTGTGATGTACTGTGGTATCTTTCACATTATGAAAACTGAGTATAGAAAACAGCTAAACTATACTTCCAGAAATTAACTACATGCAGATCATTTGTTTTGTTACATCAAATATAAAATGCTCCTTGAAACCAACTGCAGAGAAAGATGCTCTGCTATATCACTTATAACATGCTCCTTTTTCATGAATACTTTTAAATTCTAATAATAGCACAGGCTACATTTAAACTACAAACTCTTTATGGTAATGTACTGCAACAGCCATCTTTAAAAAAAATTAGTTAGTTTGTAGAAGTATTTTTAAAAAACTTGTGAGCATGGTATTTATGAAACTCTATCTCAAAGACATAAAAGGTTTTTTTATAATTTTAACACATGACGAACATACTGCATTACAAGAACTTAGTTATATGAATTTTATACAAATTCTTCCCACAGATAAGGGAAGAAAGATGGTTATAATGGACGCTTCTAATTATCTTTCCAGTACGAGCAATATGTTGTCTGATATATCTACTTACAAAGAGCTTGCTAAATATGAAGGTAATAAGTTGACTGATAAACTTTTCTCTTGCTTGAATGACTTATTCATGGAAGGCATTATTAGTCATGATTTATTTGAATATTTTACTGTGAAACATCCTACTATTCCCATCCTGTATGGCCTTCCTAAGATTCAGAAGTCTCTAATAGATCCACCTGAGGCCAACAGTATCTGGCCAATGCTGGACTACTGAGTCAATGTCTATTTTTGTAGAAAAAAATGCTTCATCCAATATTGGAATATGTTAATACTACTTTAAAAGATATAAAACATTTTCTGTCAACATTGTTTGAATGGTCTAAGGAGTGTCATGACCTTGGTTTTATTTTGGTTACTTTAGATGTTAACTATTTACGGTAATTACAAATGACTTGGGTATTGAACATATTAGGCTCTTTCTTTCTAAGTTTTCACAATATACCACTGACAAAATTTATTTATTATGTTCATTGTTAGAAATTATTTTAGAGACTAATCTATTTGTATTTGATGATAAAATGTTCCTGCAGATGGCTGGAGTCGCTATGGCCATCATGTGTGTCAACAGCTATGCGAACATGATCCTAGCCTACTGGGAACATTTATATCTATTTAATGATGATAATTTTAACAAGAGATATATTTCATGCTACCTCATTTTGTTGATGATATATTTTTTGTTTGGAATGGTTCAGCTGATGAATTGTTAGATTTTATAGACTATCTACATAACACTACCTCATTTCTAAAGTTTACCATGACATACTCTTTTGATTATATTACATGTCACAAAGACTTCTACTGGGCTATCTACTAGTTTGTATAAAAAAATGTAAGAAGGTTAATGTTTTATACCATAATAGTATGCACCTTTGACACATACACACAAATGTCCTTAAAGGGCAGTTTTATAGACTAGCTAGGCTCAATGATGATACAGATAAAATGATGTGAGCATTTCAAGAATTGAAATTTGATTTTTTACATAGGGGTCATACCGAAAATGAGATTGACAGTACATGCAATACGGTATTGAAACATATAAATTATTCTGCTGGACTGTATTTTTCTTACACAAATGGTACTAATGTTAATAATAATGCTACTGAATTAAGCAATTTTAGAATGAACATAACATATTCTAATGACATACACTTGGCATTTGATATCATCAGAAGGAATTGATCTATTTTAATGATGGACGAAAGATACTAGCGCTTCTGGGAGATGGGCTGTACTTTTGCTTTAAAAATAGTTCTTTAAAAAGGAGACTTTGTTATAAAATGTATAGGAGAGGACTACTGAGATTAGACAGACATGCCACTTTTATGTGTAGATCTTGCAGTATCTGTTGGTATATTAATAGTGAATTGACTTTTGTGCATCCATCTACGAAATGTGCATAATTTAAATTTTTATGCAGACTGTAAAAGTTCTAATCTTGTCTATTAAGTATGTAGGACTTTTTATGTAGGCAAAACAAACCATGCACTTATGGATCGTATTCAAGAGAACTAATATGAAATTAGAAAGGGTGATTTAAATAATGCTCTCTCAAAACATATTCATACTTTTGGCAGTAACCACACCTTTGAATTTTTGGTGTTACAAAAGTATGAAATCAACTGCAGGAGTGGTGATGTTAGAAATCATACTGAATATATGGAACTTAATTGAATTTTAGAGTTACAGTCTGATAAGGGTTTAGTTCTGAATGAGGCTGTCCCTTTAAAGCCAGTTTTAAAGTTGTGTTTTAGCCTACTACAATTTGTAATTTTGCATATAAATGGTTTTGTGATTTTAATGATTATAGTCTGATGAAGCACGCTAGTTTGGCATTAAAGAGCTTACCCTTGTTTTCTGTTTGTCTAATAAATGGATTGTGGTTTTTAATGCTGAGTTTAGCTGTTTTTTCTGCTTTCATTATTTGCGGTTTTCGTGCTTAACCAGCTTTTGCCCAGTGCATTCTACTTTATTGCATTCTTTTTGGAAAATCTTTGCCATTTCTTCTTAAAAGTCTGTTTATTCGTATTCTGCTGAGACTATTTATTATGCTTTTTGAGAAAAAAAGAATGAGCAGTTAGAGAATCCCTTACAAAATTTGTAAAAGGAGGGATGAAAAATCTTAGAGATTCCCTGTACCTGCTTACCCCTTTCATCACATTTTTGGATCTATACTGCAGCATACGGGCCAAACACTAAATCTTTATCCAGAGAGGAATTAAAAATCTCATTTTAACATAATCTGGCAGGTTTTCTGAATGCTGCCGTGCAATCATCCTCAAAACAATACCAGATGTCATAGCCCTGGAAGCAGTATCAGAGTCATACACACACACACACTGTAAGCAAGGAGTGACCTGTGCAATACAAGATGCTAAATCATTAAAGCAGATTTGTCTTCACAAGAATAAACTGCAGATAAAACATTCCTCAATTAGTCAGAACATATGAGTCTGACAATTCAAAATTCTGAAAATTATACACTTTCTCACATATTTATCAATAATGTTCCCACCCTTGTCTGAAAGAGTAGGACTGAAATCAACTAAGTGTTTAGTAGCAGTGGGATCAACTAAAGCTATAGCTGCCGGGTCATGTTTGGAAATAGTATATAAAAACTTAAAAGACTGAGGAATTTATACATCCTATTTGCCTTTTTATGGGCAGCTGGCTGACTATCAGGAAAATTGCAGGCAGTAACACTCACATCCTCTGAAATAAACATAACAGAAGGAATGAGTGTAGGTTCTGGAAATTCCTACTGTAACAATTCACAGTAATTTCTGAGGGACTGGGAAACCTTAGTGATCATGCACTGAAAATAGTGGCACACTCTAGCAGTAGTCTCAGAGAAATGGAAAGAGAACCCCGCAGGGAGAATCAGAACTTGAGCTATCCTCGGAGTCTGAATCAGAGATTTGAGGAGAAAACCCTCTATCTGTCATTTCATCTTCCTGTTTAGATTCAGAATCTTGAATCTCTTCAGTGAAAGAGGCATCCCTCCTTCTTTTACCAAAAGATAGTTAAAAAGAAGGATTAATAGACTGAATTAAACCCCGAGTCAGACCCAGTAAACTACTGCTGTCTAAGGAAATATGAGGAGGTGTAAACATATGCTTAGTTTTCTTTCTTTTTCAAAGGAAAAATGGAGCCAGCCATGTTACTAATAGCAGCAGCAGCTTTCCCAGGGATGGGTACAGCATTCTGATACTGAAAGGAAGCCTCTCCTGTTCCATTTCCCAGGATTAACAAGAGTGGCTTGGCTCTCCTTGATCATTGAGGGCCCCCCCAACAGCCCCAGAGGATCCAATACCCCCTTGGCTATGCAAAAGAGATCAGGGTAAAGATGAGTGGTCTAAGCTACAGCAAATGGCCCCAACACAGTTACCCACATGAAGCAGAGGGAAACTGCTAGCCTGGAGTGGCAAAAGCTATTTGCTTAACTTTTTCTTTTTGTGGCAGGAAGAAGGTCCAGTTGTGGAACTGGTAGTTTGTTCCTTGGTCAAACCGAAAATGGTGGAACTTTCCTGGGAAGGACAAGCAGCAAATGCCAGTAAAAGTCTTTTAAAGTCACTTTTTTCATAGAAAAACACAGTCAAAAGTACTTTAAAACGTTTTGCCGGCCCCCAAAAATGTTAAATAAGCACAATTTCTCTGCAGAAAAAAATAGTTTTCAGTTAATTTACACAACTTTTACACAGCTAGGAAAAAAGAGTGCTCCCAAGCATGATACAGTCTCTTGACAGTCCGTTAAAATACAAAATTCATAGCTTTAAAATAACTTTCCAGAAGAGAAAGTAATAAAACACAAACAATATTTAGAAAATGGAAGTATTTTTCACCAAAGGAAACTTATCTGCCCATCAAAGGAACAGCACCAAACAAAAAGTCGATTCTCGAAAGCCTTAGAGGAACATAATATTAGGTGGCAGATAAACTCTGGGTTTGACATCCAAACTTGTATTTTAGTCAGCTCAGCTTGAACTGCCTGACAGTTTGGGCACGTCAAAGGCACCCTGAAGCTTTGGAAGCTGTCCAACTGTTACATCCTCCTCAAGAAACAAACTATATAGCTAAGGCTACTGCAGCAGTGATCAACATGAACATGTAGTTTTATTTAAAATGCTTTCTGTGCTTAGCAGACAGCAGGCGGGAAGTGAGAGTTTAAACAAAGCTCTTTCATATCCTGGTGCTGTTTTCTGGTCAGTGCAGTCTGCTTTTGTGCTGGCCTGACCTTAACAATGCTTTGTGGGGTGCTTAATTGTTAAGCACCCCTCTAAGCATTGTTAAGCTCAGGTTTCGCCCTATAGCAGCAATGAACCAAGATATAATTTAGCCGCTTTTTGAGCATAATGAGGGCGCTACCAACACTACAAATTATTTTAACATTTGCATTTTTATTTATTTATTTATTTTACATTTGTTGACAGGGAGTGTCTGACTGAGCTAACAGCCCTTTTTCAGCAGAGGCCCGGGATTTTTATTTGAATTTGTTCAAATTCTAAACACTCATCATTTCTAGCTAATAATGGAATTAAAGCTGAAGCTTTCTCATATGCAGTATGTCCCTGCACATGTTCAAATTTTTGGACAATTGTCTGAAATTACTGACTTCACCTTGTGTGCCTCCCCTGAAGCAGACTGTGTGCTAGAAGTTGTAAAGACCAATTCTGCAAGGTGCTACCCATATACAACACAAGATAATCTTATAAAAAGCATCATTTTTTTCCATAAATACTCTAAATACTGCAATATGTGAATGCTGAGTTTTTTCTCCACAAATTCCAGAAATCACAGTAAGTTTGACAATATATATCACTTCACTGTACAAAATTCAGGGAAATGTAGCTATGCAAATTAAATTACTCAGACGTGGGCAACATTACTTTGTTATTGTTTTTTTTTTTTTCCAAAATAAAAAAAAAAACTTAAGAACTTTCAGTGTATATACGAAAACAATAAACTAATGCAAGGTCTGCACTCCTTAGCAGTAACAATGGTAAAAGATTTCCTCAAGAGAAAAAAAAAGTCTATTTTTATACACCAAGTAGACACCAAAGAATTTTTCCTCAGGTAGATGGCAAATGCTGAAATTGTGGTGAGGAAGAAAAAGGTAACTGGGAACATATGTTCTGGGAGTGTAATACGTTGGCAGACTTCAAAAATTCCCTACAGAGTATCTGTCAGAAATATTGGGTTAACAAACGGGTGCAACTAAGGAAATTATTTTTTTTTCAGCTACAGGATCCAAACTGCATAGACATAGTAAGGCCTTGTTAAGTTTAATTCTGGTGGCTGGTGTGATGAAAGGAGATACTGCCAGCCCAGCTAGCTGGAATTTTGTAAATAATTATAAGTCATTGATGAACATCAAAATGATTTATACAAGATGCTTGCATTACAAATGTATTAGGGCTATATGTCATGTGTACATCAAACTGCTTGTACAGACGTGTGTGTTGAAAAGGTATTTGCAAAGTGCTGTTGAAATCTAACCTCAGTATGCCCTACTGGAAAAAATGTGCATGCACTATTGTAACCATTTAAATGTATATATTTTAACAGTGGAAACTGGGATACAGGAGGTTAACCTCAGTCTAGTAAATTTTAGAAAAAAAACTGAAATTAAATTACTTTATGGCTAGGCCATAAAAGATGGTATCTTTCAGTTTTCAATGTAACAAGAGACACAATGTCTTCACTAGGAAACTTTCTGTATTGTCTGATTGGTGAAGTAATTACTAGTCTTGAAAGCATGAAGGAATGCAATTGTTTTATGATTTCCAGCATCTGCCAGAGTTCTGAGGAGAAGCCCTTGTCTATATATTTTTACAGGTAGATGCTAAATACTGCCAGCTTCATCACTGGTTGTTTGTCCTGGGAAATAAGAGTCAGATGACAAGAAATTATGTCATTCTACAAGCCATCCCAACAGTAATATTTGAGATATTATTTTGAGAAGTCTCTTGGTGAGACAGAGCATTCTGTCTTGGACATGACAACAACTAGAAGATCCATTTAACACATCTACCTTGCTCTAATAGTAGGTTCTTAGATTATACTTGAATTCTCTTAGATTCGGTCAGGAATATAGTGAAGCGTAGTTTAGATGATTTTCTTTATTTATTTGAGACTGTCCTGCAATGATGTTATAAATATTTACTGTGGTTTTGAACTTTGATGTTACTGTGAATATATATTCAGTATTGTCTTGTTCTTTTATTATTTATTATTAAATATATTTAAAACTTTCACTGTGGCTGATCTGTGTAGAGATAGTTAAGTTTTCAGAGTACTTGCATATTTATTTGGTGACACTGTGTGGGCCACTCCTAACAGCCATGCTCTTGGTCAAACTACCATTTGTGTTAATATAAATATTACACAGTAAGACTGGACACCCTTTGTTAAGGCCCTTAAAAAAGCTGATAAGGAGTTGACTAATGACAGAGTTAACTACCTTATAGTCTGGGCAGAAGAAGGCTTAGCTAGTAGCCCTGTGCCAACCTTTCCCACGTGAGTGTGTATAAATCAAATCTCAAAGAGTGTTTGTGTCAGCTACTTGGGCAGGGACATGAAGCACTGGCTGGACAGAGAGGGTGCTCGAGATCTTGCCTTGGTCAAGGGAGGGAGAAACCAGCCCTGGACTGACTGTGGTCTCTGTGTGCTCTTAAGGGAAATTGCACTTGATGCAGAGAGCTGCATCTGGAAATACTGTGTGTATACTTGCTATCCTCCCAGTGAATGTCCCCCACTGCTGCCAGTGGTGAGGATTGAGGCTCCTTGATTACTGGTCCAGTGGTGGGGTGTCACTGCTGCCAAAACAACAAGTACTAAAAAACGGAAGTCAAAGTCTAAACCAACTCGATTTGAAGTACTAAATATTGTAAGAGATAAAATAACTAGAAGTGGGATCTTTAGAAAAGGGTAGGAGCAAAGTACATAGAAGGAAATGGAAAGTATGGGAACAGTACATGAAGAATAATATCTTGGATGATAAGTGAGGTTTAAGGTATGGCAGGAATTGATCAATTTATGTAATGTTAGATTGATGATAATTATACAAAAGAATATACGTGATATATCATGTTTGCAACTGGAAATATGTTAATATGGTTTGTTTTCTTTTACATTAATGTACACTTGCCTGTGTCTGGAGTGACAATTCTATAAAGGTATTAAAAAAAGAGGAAAAACAATCTGACATACACAAAAGCCAGACATTTTTTTCCTGCACTGAATCTTTAAGGAACCCCTGACTAAACTCCAGACAGAGGCAGCTAAAGAAATTTTTCCAATTACTTTTGCTGCCAGGGCCAACTCCAGCACAAAGTGACTTAGGCAGATGCCTAGGGCCCAGTGCTATAAAGCATAAAACACTAAAAAAAAAAAAAAAAAAAAACTGCTATCCTTGTAACTTGCTGCAAATTTTTGAGATATAGCCTCAGTATACATTTAGACTTGCTGCTTTTCTAGGCCCCTTAACCTACTGTGACATTGTGAGCGATAGTCTTGCTATACATACATTTAACTTGCTGCTGTTTTGCTATACCCATAACTTGCTACCACATTGCAAGAGATATCCTTGCTATATATACATTTAACCCGTTGACACATTGTGAGCAATATCCTCACTATACATTTGCTTTGTTTCTCACTCTCTAGTATCTGAGCCAATGAGAGAGCTCCTGAAGCTCAAATCCGAGATCTATTTTTTTTTTTTTTTGCATGCCTGGAATGCAGCTGTATGTAGTATCTTCTGTCTTTCTATGAGAGAGCTCCCAGACCTCAAATCAGAAAAGCGCAATATTTGTTTTTTTTTTTTTTGCTTACAATGGGAACAGGAATATCAGAATTCTTCCAAAAGCATGAAATCTATGGTACAAGAGTATCAAGAATTCTGCCAAACTCATCATGAATGGAACAGGCTTTTCTGCAGTTTGAAATGTATTCTGCATGTGTTTGTGCACGTGTGTAAAATTCCTCTATCTTGTTAAGTAACAAATCCTGTACCTTAGCTCAAGATAACAGTAAACTTAATCCTCCAAACCAACGAATAGTCTGCTTTATGTTTCTACTTTTGCCTCACATTTATGCTAAATTCTTGAGCAAGTCACTTAACCAGACAGTTTTTGTGCCACCTGGAAATTTGGGTTACGCTCCTCAATGGTCCCCTGGACTTAAAGCCAGTTAGGGTGTGAAGGACTGAACTGAATTTAGTAAAAAGGAGAATCATCATATGAACTATATTCTTTGGATGTGATCCTTGTTTTTTTTTTTTTTGTTCTGTGAAATATAGACAGTGTATTTATTATTTTGCTGTGAATAAACTGGACACAGGTATAAAAGTACTGTTCTGGCTAAAACACTGTCTGGCACTTGTTGCAGATAAGTAAGGCTATGAGCTGTTAAAGATCTGCTTGCTGTAGTAGAGGTTTGATTTCCTCAGCTTTCATTTGCCTTTCTTGTGACTCTGACAAAGCTGGTTCACCAAACAGTATTCCTGGGTTCCTCCTGAAAAGGGACCCTTGTGTCTAGTGGGCTGTTCCAGGCTATTAGTAAACACATTACACATTTGTCTTTTGAATTCCTGCATCCTTCGTATAGCCACTTATTAGTACTTCCCTATTTATTATCTGAGTATGAATCTCAGTATGTCTCTTATAGTTTAATAGGGTGCAGGATAAAGCACTCGAAAGACATGCGTAAAGGGGCGTGCCTTCCTTGAAGGTTGAACGTCGAGCTGGCACCTCGGCATTCATAAAAATCTACTGCCAATCATTAGCGGACCGGAGTTCCACTCTGGCGACCCCTAACCGGGAAAAAGCCGAAAAAAACAGCAACTTTTAAGGGAAGAGTTTATTTTTTCTTATATATCTTTCCTATATGAGTGTTTTGTTTAGAAAATGGCTGTCAGTGTTTTTCTATAAAATTTGGACTACAGGATTTAAATAATTTGGAGTACTATTTCTGATTTGTCTAAGACATGTGGTTTTATGAACAAAACTGCTGCAGCATTTACATTGTCTTTAATTGTTTTGCTTTATTTATTGCACTAAAAATTAATTAATTCATCAATTGGCCTAGAATGTGTAATACAGCCTAAACATGGTGCATTTTAGTAATATATATTTTTGCATTACTTTTCTTTACAGTCTCCAACAACTGCAACAAGGATGACATTTACCCGGACATATATGCCACATTATTTGGAATGATGATCAGAACTATCAGCATCCATTATGTAGCTACTGTTGCATATTATTATGATACACTCTTCTCTACAAGATTGGAGTGTAAAGGATTTCTGCATTTAGCAAAAAAATGTTATTATGGCAGTTAGCACTGAGGACTAAAGCTCTGACTTGTTAGTAAGCTGCTTCCTGTGGCAAGGATACAGGGTTAGAATCAGTCTATCTTCATTTAATTACTGTGTGACAATGAGCAAGTCCCTTAACCAGTCAAAGCTTTAGAGCAATTGGTAACTTGGGTTAATCTTCTTAATGGTCTCTTGGACTGCATGCCTAGTAACTATAAACCTGTTGTTGTTTTCCAGTCATTCCCTATTGCATAGTTGATCTAGTTCAGGGAGTGTTTTGGCAGTATCGCTAGCACATCAATTTTTAATGCAACATAGGCATTCTCTTCAAGAACAGCAGGCACTGTATTGGTAGATGAAGCACTGAAATGAAAAGTTATTTGCCAACAGTAACATTTGCATAGTAATAGTTTTCTTTAATGTTGAATTATTTTGATGAATTTTACATCTTCAGCGATTGTGCATATTGACTTGTATGCAATTAGGTGGTTAATATTTCTTATGGTGTTATAAATATTTTTCTATTTAAACTGTGCTACACATGGCTGGGTCTTATGGTATGATGCTAATGATCTTTATACTACTTTATTTAGTTCATCCAATGCTACCAATAAAGGACATGCAATTTATTTCTCCATAACAATAAGGGATACAGTCAACAAGAAGGCTATAGCTGATGGTGGGGTGGTAGGCTGTCTGTGGATAACATGCTTTTATCATCTCATTATTTTTTAAACAGTCCTTAAAAGGCTTTGCAGGAACTGTGTGTCTCTGTGAATTAAGTTGGAATGCTTTGTATACTGAAACAAACTTGAAAATGTGACTGCAGTCATTTTTTTTTTACATAGACATCTGAAAAAGATGCAGTTAGCAATGTAGCTATAGTTGCTGGGTTTTGGGAATGTCTGCGGATAAAAATGACTGACCCCGCTGAGCTGATAAAGTTTAAAAGTCTTAGTCTGTATTTGCAGGATTAGGCTGCATTTGTGTAAAGTGAATTTGAATACTTTACTGTGACCATTTGTATTACAATCAGACATAAGTGCATTGTCAATAAACTGACCACATTTGTTTAGTATAGATATTGGTGGATTATAGGGACATCAGTTTGAGTATCCTTTTATGGTTAAAATTTTCTGAAATGGGTACTTTTGTCATTATTTGGTTCACAAGTTTTGTTTCACTGTTTACTGAAAAAAATATCGAACCTGGTACTTAGTTCAATTTGTAAGGCTGCTAATAAGTTGCTTCTGTAGTACATGGTTTAATTCCACCAGCCTTTGTTCGTTTACTGTGTGACTCTGACTAAATCATTTCACCACACAGTATCCTGTGTTGACCCTGAAAAGGGAAACTTGCATCCAGTGGGCTGTCTGAGGTTGTTAGCAAATGCATTACACATTTGTCTTTTGAATTTCTACTCACATAGATGCTAATTAATGCTTCTCTATATGCTGTTTGACTATAAATCCCAGCACGTCTCTTGTACTCTAATGGGTTGCCAGATGCATTTTCAATAAATATGTGTTTTAGGGAAATAGAAGTTTACTGTTGCTCATGTCATGCTAAGTCAGTTTTCAATGGGTCCATCGAATGGTCATAGTCAGCCAACAACCAGGAAGTAATGCAATACATAAGGGAAGTGAAGTGAAACCTTTTAAATTTTTCCCTTTTTCCCACTGTAGTGCAATCTCGGAGTTGGTATATACAGTTTGGGGGGGGCAGGGGTTGGTGTATGTGGGATGTTGGCCGACTATGGCCATTCGGTGTATCTCTTTTCGCTTTTATCGGTGTTCGCTGCTTTTCCATTTTGCTCTTTTTCTTTTGTTGTTTTACAGTTTGTTTTTTTTTTATTTCGATAAGCGAACATAGACCTCTTTTCAATGTGAGACTGTTTTTGTTTAGCAACTGTCTGTCAGGGTTTTCCCTGAAAAATATGAAATAAAAGTTTTAAATAGAAATCCGTGATTATTGTAAAAGTAAAAAAGAAAATATTATGCACACTAACAGGTTTGAACAGTTTTGTCTTGTAATTGGGTAATTGGGGAAAGGCAAAATTCCACTGACAAAGATAAACTTGTAGAACCAAAGGAACAGTCCCCTATCAAAGCAGTATTGGTTGGGTATCCACCAGTATAAGGCTTGTACATAAGTCCTCAAAAATCCAAAGAGGCATATAGAAACAATAATTCCAAAATGGTTAAAACACAAAAATGTTTATTCCACACTTAGTGCTTTTGTCCCAAACAATACACTGGGGGTTCCTCAGAATATCTTAACAAATACACAATATATCCTTTTTATAATGCATTCAATTAAAAACCCATCCCAAGTAATTAAGTATGTCACAATTGTGAATAAAACAATGCACATCTTTTAACACTAAGATCCTTACTAAAAAATAGACAGTAATTCTGTATGCAACCACCTAGCAAGTAAGAAACTTTATAAAAAGATAAAATTAAGTTAAATTAATACAATGTTGAAAATATGAACCGTGTAACCTAAACAAGTAATAACCTTGATACTTGTAACCACTTTTTTACATGTAAAGAGCCTTCATTTTTATCAAACAACTGAGAGATAAGGTATCATTCAGACCAGGGGGGATTACTGGCATTGGTTCTAATTTGCCATTCAAGTTTCTTACACTCTAATTTAATGTTCCATGGCCCTCCTCTTAAGTCACTGTTTGTTACATCTAATATGAAAAATCCAAACATATGGCCTGGATTAACACAAATGTTTCCAGAGTGCATAATTTGGGTTCTGTTTTGTTTTTAATGCCCCTCACATGTTTATATACTCTTGTCTTTTAGTGCTCTCTCTGTTTTTCCACTGTAAAAGGAGTTGCACTGCTGACATAAAGCAGCATAAACAACTCTCTTAGTGTCACAAGTGCACTTCTTTGGGCATACAATCCTCCCAAAACCCACTACATAAATACTTTTGCCTTCTAATATGTGCGGACACTGAGACCACCTCCCACACTTTAACATTCTCCAGTTATTACTTACAGTTTTTAGAACTTGAAGTCCCTTTTCAAGCATGTCCTTCACACTACAGTCTCTTCTATAAGTAACCATAGGTGTCATCCCTATTTTTTTCTTATCCATGTTACACATATCAAAAACCTTCCAACTGTTTGCCATAATATTTCTAACTCCCATGTCCCTATTATATGTTAAGATGAAACTTCTATTATATTCATGCCTGCTCGTACTCTTACTGCCCCCAATTCCTTCTTCAGAACCTAGTAAGGGTTGATAAAAGCCATTCCTTCTTTTTTCTATAACCCCTTGAAAAATTCCTTCAAGGAATTCACAAGGGCTAACCCCTACTCAACAGCATACCCCTAAATTTTTCAGTCTCTTTTAAGAATAAATCCATAACTGACACTATTTTTGCTAACCTCACTAGCTGGCCTTTAACAATGGTTTTCTTTTGATATAGGGGGTGACTAAACTGACACTATTCTTGCTAATCTCACTAGCTGGCCTTTAACAATTGCTTTCTTTTGATGTGGGGGGTGACTACTGTTGAAATGCAATAAGGAATGGAGTAAGTGTTTTTTTCTGTACAAGTTAGATACAAATTTCTTATTAATGTAATATTTCTTCAATTCAACATCCAAATAGCACAGTGTCAACAGATTCATGTATGGACTGGTTTATTCAATACTTCTGAAACTACAGTTCCTTTTTGTTAGAAACATCTGTTTTATTTTGACATTTTTAATATGTCTAGCCAGATACATGCCAAACGGTGCACAATATTTAACAATAGGATTGGCTACTGTAGAATACACAGGGACAATAGTTTCCCTAATTTTAGAACAGACGTTCTTGGCAATTAGTTAGAAAATGTAAAAGGATTTCCTTAGTATGGTCACCACATGATTGTCAAAGGAGAGGGAGCTATCAACCCACAATTCTTATGGTATAGGGGTGTTTTCAATGTAGCAGGATGCAGTGTTTCTTGGCATTCTGTTGAGTCCTTTTTCTATGCACCAGGAACTGACTTTGGTTAGTTTGTTTTGGAAAATATATGCAAACAAAAGGAATTTAACAACCATATCCAAAATCCAGTTGTCTGCAAACTTTTTTGACCAGACATCAGTTATCAACTTGGATGTCTGAAAAATAGATGCCAAACAAAAAGGGGCCCGGCACAGATCCCTGGGTAACACTGCTGGTCACTTTCGCTCTGTCTGAGGAGGCATTACCCACTTGGACTATGTACCTCCTGTCCTTAAGCCAGCTGGCTATCAGTCTTCCCATGCACAGATTTACGTTTAAGGCCATCAGATTACTAGGCAATTCCATTATAAAGTATGGTATCAAATGCCTGGGCCATTTCAAGGTAGGCAACAAGGATAGTGTGACCACTAGCAACCATATGAATGACCTTCTCAAAGAAGCTGACAAAATTCAGCATGCAGGACCATTCCTTTACAAAGCCAAACTGCAGTGGGTATAGGTTAATCAGTCAGGTTTTTGATGTCATGATTTATGAAGTCAGTGATGATGTACTGCATGGCTTTGCAGATAAGAATTAAGGGTCTTTAGTTCCCAGGCTTCTTATTGGGCCCACCCTTACAGATTGGCATTATGCAGCAGTGTACCAGGATTCAGGGACATAGCCCTGAAAGTTGGAATTGAGTTGGTTTGCAAATATGTTCATTTTGTTTCTAGGATTTCTTTGCAGTCATTTTAAAATTGGGAGAAAGAAAAATGCCATTGTGTATACTACACATTTTCTTCATTATGTAGCAGCTCTTAAGAAACTCTTAACTCCTCGTTATTGGCAAGAAGTTCCTTTAAATATGTTAAGCTTGTGAGCAAATAGCTTATTTGAACTTGTGTGTTACAATCAAGTGCATTTACAACTACAACCTTTACTATCTTTTATTTCTACAATTTTTTTTTGTCATTATTTTTAGAACTGGGAGAAGAAAGACAACATTCTGTGTTAGAGACATTTTCTTCGTTGTGCCTGAGCCTTCTAGAAAACTGCCCCACATTGTCATTGCCCAGGTACTCCTGTAATGTAGTATGCTTGTGAGTGGCACCTTATCTGAACCTGTGTATTAGGGCTTTGAGTGTGCTTGCAACTATATATAGCCTTTTATTTTACTTCTACGGTTTGTTGCGACTACTTTTAGAACTTGAAGGAACAAAATGCCATTAAATGCAACAGGTTTTCTTCCTTGTCTCCAAGCCTTTTAGGAAACTCCCTCTTGTTACAGGTCAAGGACCCCGTACATATGTTAGACTGGAAAGCAGCTACATGCAACACAGATGTGCAAACACAAAGGTGTATTTGCAGATGTTTGAGTGTAAGAGAAGTGATAGGTTAGCATGTCATTTATATTAAATGTTATTTCTGGAGCTGGCCTTATTTAAATATAGTGCATCTCTATTATATTTTTTATTTCTGGAGCTGGCCTTGTTTAAATATAGTGCATCTTTATTATTTTTTCACTGTATTCATTACACCCTGATATTCTTAAAATACAAACTAATTTGTGAGCTAGTTCTATCTTAGCATCTCAGTTAATGATTCCATACTGAATTAATTACTGACTGCATTACATTCACAAGGTACAAAACTCTTCTTTAAGGAACCAGCCTTATTTAATTTAGTTACTCCATTATTAATTTTTACTTTACTCATGACCTATGTTTAACAATAGAATTCTGAGGCAAGGTAATCAATTACAGCACAGACTAAAGGCATGGAGAAAGAGACCTGAAACACCAAGCAAAAGCAGATTAAAAGGAGTTTATTATAAAGCATTTACATGCCAGGGCAGTCCTGTTATTCTATTAGTTATGGTATTGTATTATGAAGTATTCATAAGTGGGCAAAACTTAATAACATACTGCTATTATAAAAATACATTTCTGTAGCTGCACTGCTTACTGTAAATGCACATGTACCGTGATTATAAGACTAATGCCTACAGTGCAAGAGCTAACCTAGTCTTAACTGGATTACATAAATATCTGCAGTACTAACTTTAGCTACAGTGCAAAATTATACATGTTAGTGCTACAGAATAGCACATTAATATTCTGATATGAAAGACTTGAGCCATATACAGAGGCAAAGTATGTAGACTCCCATAACTCGTAACTAACATGAAAGACTTGAGATTGGAAGATACTGTTCTCCTGTAGAGATCTCAAGGAAAATATTAAATTTGAACTTTCAGCAAACTGTGTTTGCAAACATTAATCTATTAGTTGATGCTTTTTGCCAGAATTTAGGGTGATTACACTGTAGCAAATTTAAAATACAATTTCATTGTTTCTGTCTTGAATTATTGCACTGAGATAGTATTAAGTTTACTTAACACGTGTAATCTAATAGCCAAGTTCCAGTCTCATCTGTCAATTAATGGATTACTAAATACTGATACTGTTTACCAAGTTAACACAAATAGTATCTGGATTGCATGTTCCACTACTTTCATTCTGCATTTCACAGTACTACACAATTATTAATATTACAACTGGCAAAGTGAACTATTAATCCACTTCAGTACTCATTAGAACTCAGTGTTAACACTTATACAAATGAACTAATTCATAGTGAATTTAATGATTCTTACTTTAAAAAGATCACTAAAGTTGGACAGCTGAAGAGATGTCCCAGTTGTTTCAAGAAGATAAGTAAGGTTAATAACACACACAATATGTCTTCCAATCACAAACAGCACTCCAAATACCCTTCCATGTCTCCTACCATGAAGCAAGTACAAAATTACCTAACACATCTCATCACTCAAATACTGTACCTTATTTCAAACAAATAACACAGTCTCATTTCTTTTACCTCTCACACAGCAAACTCAAACCACATAACCATAATGCTGTCTGTCATTCATATAGTTATATAAATGTTTCAGCTGCAAGCGTTGTCATCCTATCCTCCAAAAAATAACTCTAAAAACAAACATATTAACATAAACACATTCCTGCCTATCAGCTTCCATCACTTTTACTTAAGCTTGGTGGAGATATTCTCCCCAAACCTAGATCTAATCTCATAATGCACACATCTCTCAATAACAACAAGCCCACTCAGGTGAAACCTTCTCTAAAACAAAAACAAGCCTTCTCTTTCAAAATATGAACCTTGGAAGCATTAGTAACAAAATACCTGTCCTACATGCACAAATAGCATCATACTCTCGATATAATAACTACTGAAACACTGCTCAAACACACTGTTAAAGTAGAGAACATTCTACCCACCTCCTCCCTCCACCAGTTACAACATTCTTAGAAATAATAGGGATCATAAAAAATGTAGTGGAGGAGCAATTATATACTCAACACCTATCTGCATAGCCCCAAAAATACCACAGTTTAACGATGCTGAACTTATAGTCTCCTACCTAAAACTCAACAGGCATAAAACCATATGCATTACACACAATGTCTTATATTTATCACATGGTATACACCTCAAAACCATCATGCTCAGTGACCTCAATATAAACTGGCATCATGTAAAGCTTGGTACCCCTAAATTCTCCATAAATCTGTATGAGTTCTCACAAATGATCTCAGCCCCCAACAAGATGAGACTGAAGTAGTAATAAACAGTCCTGGACTGGCTTCTGACAACTGTCCTTAACAATATAGCTACCACCGTCCATCTACCTGATAATTACAGTGACCAATTCCCAGCATTAGTAGTATTCTCAAATAACACTGTTACAACCAAATCTGCAGCCTTGCTAGATTTCATAATGAACCAAGTCTGTTGCCTTACTACATTCCATAATGAAACCTTTACTATCAACCTAAAACTGTTTAGCTGGAATATCCTAGAAACCTTCCCTTTCAATGAAGCAGTCTCCCAATTTAAATCTATTTTTCTAAATATTCTACAACAACCTGGCTCCATTCCATATAAAACACACACAAATAAACCTAGCACCACGGTTAACAAAATATACCAAACATTAAATTCTGCTAAGGGATAAAGTAAGGAAAAAATAGACAAGACAAAACAAACAAAAACATTCAACAATATAGACATCTTAGAAACTGAGCAAAGTATCAAATAAAAGCAGAAAAGATTTTCAAGATAGCTCCACACTGAAAAAGGGGTGCCACTGAATTTGTTAGTTTTGTTTTGTTTTGTAAAATTCAGTTTCTCAAGTAAAACTGTTTAAAAAGCAATAGAGTTAGAAGACAGAGTGGACAAAAATAAAAACACTCAGACTTTTTTTGCTGTACCAGAGAAATCAGAAGGAAAAGAACATATTAGTTTTATGAAAGCAAAACTAAGCTACTGGACTGTTGTTTCACAGCAGAATTTATTAACTGAAATAGCTTGTTGACTGTATGCTCTAAATCTGGCCATGAGAAAGCAGTCAAGACCTATATTAGTAACGCTGCAATAATACCATCAGGACAAGTTGATCCTGAAAAAATTGTGGCAGAAGGAAAAAGCCTTAAAATTGGAGACAGCAGAGTATTTGTAGAAAATGAGTATTCACTGGATACCAGGCAAAAGAGAAGCAAATTTATCCCAGCAATCAGGGAATGTCGCGAGGCAGGTGTGAGATTCAAGCTGCTGTATTCAGCTGTTTTCAAAGTTTATTTTCCTGGATAATCAGTCATTTTTTGAAGCAGAACAGGCTAAGGAGAAATAAAAAAAAAAATTACCCCCCAAAAAAGCGAGTGAGCAAGTAAAAATGTACTCTGCTTCCCATTCTTCTTACGGTAAGATTCATAGAGAGACTTTGCCAGTGAAATCTTTCCCAGTGTTCCAAAGGAAAATGCTTGAGAAATAGAAAAAAACACAGGAGTTGACTAGAAGAATTGGTAGTACTCTGACGTGAACCGAAGACTGGTGTTGGGAGATGGAGATGAACAGGAAGAAGACCAGCAACTCTGAAATTAGGGAATAAATAGAAGGCTATAAAGTATCTTATCACATTTGTGAAATACTGTTTTGCAAGAGAAAATGGCTGAAAAAACATTGGACTTTTGGTGTCTTTGTTAAACTTGTGGGTGGAATGTAAAGCATATACCCCACTTTATATCATTAATGTTTAGAAGGACAATAAAAGGGGAAAAAAGTAATTCTAAATAAAATAATTTTGTTCTTATTAGTATATATATAAACATGGCATACTCTACATGTTATAGACAGTAAGTTTAATGTGTCATTGGGTATTTCAAATGTGGGTGAAGTCTTGTCAGTGACTGCTGTATGTGTTAAAAGATATTAAATTAAACAAGTACTTCTTTAGTTGTAAGAAATGCAGGTTTTACAGTATATATAACATCAGGAAAAAGGCTGGACAAAAGCAAGTTTAATATTCATATGCTGTGATTGATTTTGGCGTGTGGGTGTAAAAGTGCACTGATTATAGTACATGTAGTATTACGATATTTTCTCTTTTTATTTTACAAGAGTGATTGTCTAGATTACTACCTTTGGCTTAAGCTGTAAACAGGTGTTTTTGTAAGCATGTAGGCTTTAAAAATTAGACAAAATAATGAAAGCCATGTAAATGCTAATGTTCTCACCACTGCAAATATATTAGCTTGTTTGTTTTCCACTGGCAAATGTTCAGTGGAATCTAGGTGTCTGCAGCTGAAGGCAGCTGTGAATTCCTTTCTGAGTGAAATTTACAAACACTTACTGCTGAGTGCATTTCCATCAAGATAAGTTGTCTATTGGTGAAAGCAGTTCATCTTGAAAATTCTATTCTTTGCTACGGGAAATGCAAATTTTAAAGAGTGAAAAAATTAAGTTTGAAATTATGAGAAGTCAATAAGAGGTAACAACTCATTACATCAGAGTGACGCCTCCAGGAGCATCTGTAGTTATCTCCTACTGAGACCTTTACACATCAAACATTGCTTGTTCATATATGCATTAATAATTCCAAAACCATGCTATGTACAAGGTTTTAAAATATTTCATCTTAATGTTTACACAATAGCAAACTCAACTGCATTAATATTTGACCACTGTCTAGTGCAGGTAAACAGATATTAACTGTTTTCATGATATTAATTTATATAGAAATAATTTTCACATGTTTCTAAATATCTCGACAACCAGGTAACACAGACAGAACTGCTTAGCCTCATACGAAAGCTAGACGAATCAAATGCTGTGGACAATATGTGTGTAACTTGAGTGGTTGCTGAGATATTGTAAGTTGGTTACAAAATATTACAAACGTAACAGTTACTGTGTTTACTGCGACTTATAAAATTTGGTTTAAGACCTAGAACCTAAAGAATACTACCACTATAAAATAGTTTGTGCTGAAGAGTTTGCCATTTATACTTCTTTCATAATCCTTATGGTTCCAGAAATATGGACATTTGTTTCATAGGTAGGTACTAGGCTATTGGCTCTAGGGCCTATATAAGCCTAGCCAAAAAGGTACCCTGGCTTTCGCCACCCAAGAAAATTATTTTCCTGTGCTCCTGCCGAGCAGAGCCACAGAGGTGATCCCTGGGGAGAATTTCCTATTTCCCATCCAATCATCAAGATTTTTCTTGAAGAGTGCTAATGAGGAGCTTTGTTTGATATAGATATGTAGTTTGTTCCAGAGAATGAGAAGTCTCTGGGACAGGAATCTATCCCTCCAGCATGTTCTGTTTATTGTAGTTTCAAGGTTTAGGTCCCTAGAGCATGTAGCTCGGAGGGACTGGGATTTCTTTAAGTGGAGCATCTCCAACAGCTCTGGGTTTCACATAGCTTTGTAACAGCAGAGATCACCTCTGAGTAGGCGATTTGCGACTGAGTAAAGCTGGAGTTTTTTGAGATGGTCTGCGTAGGGCATCTGTTTGAAGCTGGTAATCCTCTTTGTGAGGTATTTCTGTGGCCTTTCCAGTTGTTGTAGATGTCTTGTGAGATACATACTAAAAGGGGCGTTGTACTCTACAACAGGTCTAATGAGTGACGAGTAGAGGGGAACAATGACCTCTTTTTTTTTGGATGAGAAACCTTTTGTGATGAGGTGTGCCAAATAGAAGGATTTCCTGACTACTGTGGCGATGTGATTATCAAAGGAGAGACTACTGTCCACCTGTGTCCCAAGGTCTCTTATCACACTTTCGGTGTTAAGTAGACTACCACCAATGTGGTAACTCATGGGTACAGACTTTTTACCAAAGGGCATGACAATGCACTTTTTGGCATTGAGCTTGAGGCCATGGCTTTGACACCAGGCATCTGTCTCTGTGAGGCCCTTTGTAGGATGTTCACATCGTTAGGAGTTTCAATTATGGCTCCTAGTTTGCAGTCATCTGCGAACTTCGTTAGCCAAAGAACTTCTGTGTTTTCTTCTGTGTTTTCGTAACTAGCTTTGGAGGATTTTATGAGGGATCTCAGATTCTTACTGAGGCTGACCAGAGAGTTCCTCCAATCATGGGATTTTACTCTTTTTTGCAACAGTTTCGTTCTTCTGTTGTAGAGTTTGTTTATGGCAGGGGGCCACCAGACTGGCTTCCTTTTTTTGGAGGATAGCATCTTGGTTCTGTTAGGGATAGCAGGATCCATGCACTCATGTAAGTGCTTATAAAGTGCATTTGTGTAGGATTCAGCAGTCATACCTCTATTGTCCGTCTGTATGGGTGATGTGAAATTTGCCACTTCTGTCTTAAGAAGTGTGAAGTTGGCTTTGGAAAAAAAATTTACGGTGGTTTCCCTAATGGGGTTTGGGGGCGGGATGTGGATGTCTAGCTTGTGGTCAGATCTGACCAACAAGGAATTGACCTCTGGTGTGGAACACTGGTCACTCATGCTGGTAATGACCAGGTCTAGGATATTGCTGCTCCTGGTGGGGGGTGTGGATAAGTTGATCCAAACACTGGAATTTATGAATTCCAGAAAACGTTGAGCAAAAGAGTTGGTATATGAGTAGTTTTCCCAGTTAATGGTGGGGTAGTTGAAATCGCCCATTAATAGGGTAAGCAAATGGCTGTTAGTAAGGAAATTATTCTTTTGAGTGGGTATAAAGGATCTGAATTGACTAGACATAGTAAAGCCTTAAGTTTAATTGTGTTGGCTGCCAAAAGAGCAGTTACTAGAAAAAGGAAATCAAAGTTTACACCAACATTATCTGATGTATTGAATATTATAAAGAGATAAAAGAAAACTAAAAGGGATCTTTGGAAAGGGGAAGAAACAAATTGCATTATAAATAAATGGAAACTGTGGTAACAATGCATGCGTAATAATGTTCAGGAGGAGGAGTGAGGTTTAAGGGAAGTCAGGAATTCAGTAATTTTTTGTAATGTTGGAAAGATGACACTAGCAAAGAAAATAAATGCAATGTATATTGTATTTAAATAGAAAAATGTCAAAATGTTTTATTTTATTTTCTGTTAGGTATGTTTGCCTATGTCTTAAGTAGCAATTTAATAAAGCTGTTAAAAAAAGTAAAAGCAGATAAGAACTCCTTCTATACTAGCATAAACCATACTAATCAAAATAACCCTAAACGTTTTGGTTATCCTTAAAGAACCTCCTGCATCCTGGCCAACCAGCCACACCTCCAGCAGCTAATCACCCCAATGTTATTGCCAAGCAATTTAACACTTATTTTTATCAAAACTGTACTTTCCCTAATCAAGGATACCTCCTCTCCCCTCACTATTCCCACATAGGCAAATTGCCACCCACATTTACCTTCCGACCAGTACCTACCTCAGTGATTAGAAAACACCTCCATAACTTGAAGACAACTGCTTCAGCTGCAGACAACCTACCAACCAAATATGAGCAAACATATACATATAATTAAAGTTCTTTTGTGTCTACATACTGGATTCTTCACTAGAAAAGTAAAGCTACTGTTTTAACTTTGAGTCTTTTACAGACTTTGTCAGAGTCTCTACTATTTCGTGGTGAGAGAGCCTGGTTATCATCATCATTTACCAACCAAATATGTCAAGATGGCAACAGATGAACTTACCTACCCATCTTGAGCATCTGCTCCATTAAGGAAAGCTATGTCCCTGCCCTCTGAAAGAAATCCTTTATTATACCTTTCACAAAGGAGGGAAGGCGTACAATCTGACTATAGTCTTACTACTATTCTACCTCCTTTATCAAACATTTTAGAGAAAGGCATACACATACAACTTCTTCAGCACATCTCAGACAAACTCCTCTCACCAATGCAACAAGACTTCTGCCCAAACCACAATACTTCTTCTACTGCTCTCCTTAATTTCACTATCTACTTCCATAGGAACATAGGCAAAGTACAGATTTGTACCTACCATAAATGTAGATGTTCGAGTGTCTTCACTGCTGCAGTCATTACACTTGCTATCCTGCCGTCAGATGGTCCTGCAGTCGGCCAGAGTTCTAAAGTCTTGGTCCGGCGTCGGTTGCTGTCACCTCCACCCTGACGTCAGTGCGTCAGGGGTATATAAGAAGCAGACAATGCCATTTTCTTCAGTTTTTCTTGCCCCAGATGTCAGGTGCCCCCAAAAAGATAGGCAATACATATTGCTAACAAAAAATACAATAAGGTAAAAAACAAAACCTTCAGTAACCAGCAAATACACCACATAGGTAGTGTAGTGTAGAAAGGTATAGATAAGACCCAGCTAAGAAAGAGGGGATGGTGGGTGGGTAACCAGGACTGCAGCAGTGAAGACACTCGAACATCTACATTTATGGTAGGTACAAAACTGTACTATGTTCATCGTGTTTCACTGCTGCAGTCATTACACTTGGGTTGAATCCCAAAGCTGAATCAGGGTGGCTGGTTCTACAGAGGATTTGATGTGGCTAT